>NC_084549.2:28662500-28822500 GCF_033978685.3 Nerophis lumbriciformis
ATGTTGCAGGCATCAAATTCCAAATGAGCTAATATTTGCAAAAAATAACAAAGTTTACCAGTGCGAACAATACGTATCTTGTCTTTGCAGTCTATTCAATTGAATATAAGTTAAAAAGGATTTACAAATCATTGTATTCTGTTTTTATTTGCGATTTACACAACGTGCCAACTTCACTGGTTTTGGGTTTTGTACAATCCTACTCATTATTTGTGTCTTTTACTGACTGTTCATTCACACCATAACTTTCACAAGTTTACAATAAGTTCACCTCCAGTGTAAAATAAGGGAAGATGTTGAAAAAAGAATAAGTAATAACATTTGAGGACTATCACCAATAAGTTACAGTATGTCAAACTCAATATTGCAGAATGTCATAATCCATGTTATTTTTGTAGTTGTTGTTGGCTTCAGCTACAAGGAGTCTTTATGAGTTCTGTCTTTAATATCCTTGTAGTGGGGATGATGTCATCTTCAGTATCTGTCCAGTTCTTTGAAGTCTTTATCGACAAGTACGTTGGCTTCTTCCTATCCTCCACTAAACTTGATGACTTAGATTTAGACTTAGACAAACTTTATTGATCCACAAGTTAAATTGTTTATGGTTGGCGTTCCAAATGCCCTGAATTTCCCCCTGCTTTGTCAACCCGCGTTCCTTCTTTTGTGTTAAGTCAGTTTGGCTCGTTGCCTCAGGAAAGCCACTTTGTTGTTTTTGTTGGTGAACGTTATGATCAGTGTTGGGTTAGTTACTGAAAACCAGTAACTAGTTACAGTCACTAGTTACTTTATTTCAAAAGTAACTCAGTTACTAACTCAGTTACTTACACCAAAAAGTAATGCGTTACTGTGAAAAGTAACTATTTAGTTACTTCTTCTACTTTTTTTTTTTAAAGCTCCCATTATTGCCCTTTTAGCCTTCATTTCAGTACTGTTATTGTAGTGGAGAATAATACAATCTGTTGATCAACTTGACATACATTTGCATCACTGAACTCTGCTAAGCAATGTGCTCTACATACAACACACAAAGACAAAGATACAGGTAAAAGCCAGTAAATTAGGATATTTTGAAAAACTTGATTTATTTCAGTAATTGCATTCAAAAGGTGTAACTTGTACATTATATTTATTCATTGCACACAGACTGATGCATTCAAATGTTTATTTCATTTAATTTTGATGATTTGAAGTGGCAACAAATGAAAATCCAAAATTCCGTGTGTCACAAAATTAGAATATTACTTAAGGCTAATACAAAAAAGGGATTTTTAGAAATGTTGGCCAACTGAAAAGTATGAAAATGAAAAATATGAGCATGTACAATACTCAATACTTGGTTGGAGCTCCTTTTGCCTCAATTACTGCGTTAATGTGGCGTGGCATGGAGTCGATGAGTTTCTGGCACTGCTCAGGTGTTATGAGAGCCCAGGTTGCTCTGATAGTGGCCTTCAACTCTTCTGCGTTTTTGGGTCTGGCATTCTGCATCTTCCTTTTCACAATACCCCACAGATTTTCTATGGGGCTAAGGTCAGGGGAGTTGGCGGGCCAATTTAGAACAGAAATACAATGGTCCGTAAACCAGGCACGGGTAGATTTTGCGCTGTGTGCAGGCGCCAAGTCCTGTTGGAACTTGAAATCTCTATCTCCATAGAGCAGGTCAGCAGCAGGAAGCATGAAGTGCTCTAAAACTTGCTGGTAGACGGCTGCGTTGACCCTGGATCTCAGGAAACAGAGTGGACCGACACCAGCAGATGACATGGCACCCCAAACCATCACTGATGGTGGAAACTTTACACTAGACTTCAGGCAACGTGGATCCTGTGCCTCTCCTGTCTTCCTCCAGACTCTGGGACCTCGATTTCCAAAGGAAATGCAAAATTTGCTTTCGTCAGAAAACATGACTTTGGACCACTCAGCAGCAGTCCAGCTGGTGTCGGTCCACTCTGTTTCCTGAGATCCAGGGTCAACGCAGCCGTCTACCAGCAAGTTTTAGAGCACTTCATGCTTCCTGCTGCTGATCTGCTCTATGGAGATGGAGATTTCAAGTTCCAACAGGACTTGGCGCCTGCACACAGCGCAAAATCTACCCGTGCCTGGTTTACGGACCATGGTATTTCTGTTCTAAATTGGCCCGCCAACTCCCCTGACCTTAGCCCCATAGAAAATCTGTGGGTTATTGTGAAAAGGAAGATGCAGAATGCCAGACCCAAAAACGCAGAAGAGTTGAAGGCCACTATCAGAGCAACCTGGGCTCTCATAACACCTGAGCAGTGCCAGAAACTCATCGACTCCATGCCACGCCGCATTAACGCAGTAATTGAGGCAAAAGGAGCTCCAACCAAGTATTGAGTATTGTACATGCTCATATTTTTCATTTTCATACTTTTCAGTTGGCCAACATTTCTAAAAATCCCTTTTTTGTATTAGCCTTACACAATATTCTAATTTTGTGACACACGGAATTTTGGATTTTCATTTGTTGCCACTTCAAATCATCAAAATTAAATGAAATAAACATTTGAATGCATCAGTCTGTGTGCAATGAATAAATATAATGTACAAGTTACACCTTTTGAATGCAATTACTGAAATAAATCAAGTTTTTCAAAATATTCTAATTTACTGGCTTTTACCTGTATGTTTCAAAGGGCCAATTTATTTCAGGCCAGAACCAATTGACAAAACTATTTTAAATAGCTGCAACATAACATACATAAGTAACAAACAGCATAATAACACTAACACTAACACTAACCACGTTAAACCCAGATTCCGAACTAACAAAGGTCTTAACTCATTCTCTTTCTATGCCACATCAATGTGAAATGCACTCCCAACAGGTGTAAAAGAAAGGGCATCTCTATCCTCCTTCAAAACCGCACTAAAAGAACACCTCCAGGCAACTACAACCCTAAACTAACACCCTCCCTTCCACATAATACCTCTTCGGATTGTAAATAATCAAATGTAGACACTTTTTCTTATACTTTCTGATCTCTCTCTCTGTGTCCACTACTTGCTATACTTTTCCTACCAAGTCAGACCTACACTGTTTCAATGTCCATTTCTCAGATGATATAATTGTTGATGACTGTAATGCTGATATCAACCAAACCTACCCCCCCCCTCCCCCGCCTCAACCCTCTCCACATCCTACCCCCCAGATTGTAAATAATGTAAATAATTCAATGTATATACCCTGATGATTATCTTGTGTGATGACTGTATTATGATGTTAGTATATATTTGATAGTACATATATGTATCATGAATCAATTTAAGTGGACCCCGACTTAAACAAGTTAAAAAACTTATTTGGGTGTTACCATTTAGTGGTCAAATGTACGGAATCTACTAATAAAAGTTTCAATCAATCAATCAATCAACAACATAGCTGTAAACCTGGCTTCACCTAAGGAAGGCACACGTGACATACACAGAGCCTAACCAGGCAGATTTGAATTGTTGTTTTGGGCAGGAGACGGGATCTTTGATCCAAGACACAACTTACATTTAACTAAAATGTTCCTTTTCTTTGTGCTCGACAAAAGAAAAGAAGTGAGAATATCTCATACTTGCCAACCCTCCCGAATTTCAGTGCCTCTCCCTGGGACAACCATTCTCCAAATTTCTCCCGATTTCCAGTCGGACTTAAGGCACGCCCCCTCCCGGTCTGTGCAGATCTGAGTGGGGACAGCCTGTCGTCACGTCCGCTTGGCCAACCAAAAAGTAACCACAGAACACTATACCGTATAGTCGTAACACTATACCGTATAGTCGTATAGTGTTCTGTGGTTACTTTTTGGTTGGCCAACGGTTTACGTTGTATTGCGCACCCCCCTCCCCTCCCCTTCCCACACCCAGACACGCACACACACAGAGAGCGCAGAGGAAGAATCAGAAGCACGTCTCTGCTTCGCTGAAATAAAACACACTCAGATCCTCAGTTTCTAGCCGATACTACATAAAAAATAACGTAAAATAACGCAGTAACGCATCATGTAGTAACGGTAACTGAGTTACTGAATATAAAAAATAACGCGTTAGATTACTAGTTACCGCCGAAACTAACGGCGTTACAGTAACGCGTAACTTTGTAACGCGTTAGTCCCAACACTGGTTATGATGATGACAGGTGTGGTGTTATTCCTGCGTGACATTGGAATATATACTGTATATACGTCGATGTTGTGGACATCCACATTCACCCTCTTTGATTGCAAACAGCTGGCTACTTGTTGCAGTGTTGAAGCAGCAAATGTGTCCTCCTGAATTATCAGCTGCTCTGCCATTAGGCCTGCCTGTTATCTGAAGGCCCGTCATAATCGTCATGTGGGCAGGCCGTTGTACTTCCTAAATCTAACACATCATTTGAGGTATAATTTGACCCTTTTTTATCATTTTGCTTCTTTAAAACTTTCCTTCAAGTCTATCCATTAGTTTTACGGGGTGTTGCCGTATCATCACTAAGTGTTGCAGTATCCTCTCCTTCCTTAATATTTGTTTTAGTATGTCATCTCCTCACGCTCTCTATCAAGCCGAGCAAACACTTCAGTCTGCCTGGCTTCCATATTATTTAACATCCTTATTACTTCTTAGAGGCTACCTGACTCTGGAGTCCCTTCCACATCCTCCTCCTCTGCATCTGTTGCGGTGGAAGCATTTTTCCTTCCAATGTGGTTTGGGTTTGACTGCTTTGAAGCTCGAAGGTTAAAAGTGGTTAGTTAGCTTGTCTTGCTAGAGATCGACAGCAGTCGCAACTCGTCTTTTTTCGAAGAGTTACTTTCTCCCACCAAGCCAGTGGTATTAGCAAGCAGATCTGGATTTATGGTCTAAATCTGTGTTCGGAAAGAATGCAGAAATGGTCCAAAAACCTTGAATGACTACAGAGGTCTTACCATTCCCGACCTTCCTCACAGAAAGTGACATCCATCCATTTTCTACCGCTTGTCCCTTTTGGGGTCGCGCAGGGTGCTGGAGCCTATCTCAGCTGCATTCGGGCAAAAGACGGGGTACACCCTGGACAAGTCTCCACCTCATCGCAGGGCCAACACAGATAGACAGACAACATTCACACACTAGTTTAGTGTTGCCAATCAACCTATCCCTAGGTCAACCTATCCCCAGATGCATGTCTTTGAGGGTGGGTGGAAGTACCCGGAGAGAACCCATGCAGTCACGGGGAGAACATGCAAACTCCACACAGAAAGACCCCGAGCCCGGTGATCGAACCCAGGATCTTCATATTGGGGGGGGACGTGGCACAGTTGGGAGAGTGGCCGTGCCAAGAACTTGAGGGTTCCTGGTTCAATCCCCACCTTCTACCAACCTAGTCACGTGCGTTGTGTCCTTGAGCAAGACACTTTACCCTTGCTCCTGATGGGTCGTGGTTAGGGCCTTGCATGGCAGCTCCCGCCATCAGTGTGTGAATGTGTGTGTGAATGGGTGAATGTGGAAATAGTGTCAAAGCGCTTTGAGTACCTTGAAAGTAGAAAAGCGCTATACAAGTATAACCCATTTACATGCACTAACCCCTGTACCACCGTGCTGCTCAGGAAGTGACATAAAACATATATTTAAAACAAGTAGGTAAAAAAGAAAAAAGTTTAGGATATAATTTTTTATAAAATATATTGTTGCATGATCAGATAATTAAAAAGTTTAGAAGATATTTTTGTTATCAGAACTGAAATAACAGCAACATATAACATTTCAAGTGGTTAATTGACACACATTATTTCCAGAGGCCAGATCTAGTCCAGGTGTTTTAACTTTGACACCTGTGCATTACAGTCATTATGACTTGGCTATGTTGTGCACAGAGCACACTTGTAACAGATACCATGTCATGGACGTGTGTACACCTCACTCCCTGACACCTTATCAGATTGCTTGACAATGACGTGACAGCTCAGGCTTTTAGCTCATTGCCTAGTGCCATCCCCTTAATCTACGGACTGAGGTTGGAGCCCTGGGCAGGAGTAGCCAAATATGACGCACTTGAGGAGTGAAGTCGTGTGACTTGCCTGAATGTACATGACAAACCTAACTATCAATCCAAGTATACATTAATCCAGGGGTCGGCAACTCAAAACCTTGAAAGAGCCATATTGGACTATCCATCCATCCATCCATTTTCTACCGCTTATTCCCTTCAGGGTCGCGAGGCAGCACGGTGGAAGAGGGGTTAGTGTGTCTGCCTCACAATACGAAGGTCCTGAGTAGTCGTGAGTTCAATCCCGGCCTCGGGATCTTTCTGTGTGGAGTTTGCATGTTCTCCCCGTGACTGCTTGGGTTCCCTCCGGGTACTCCGGCTTCCTCCCACCTCCAAAAACATGCACCTGGGGATAGGTTGATTGGCAACACTAAATTGGCCCTAGTGTGTGAATGTGAGTGTGAATGTTGTCTGTCTATCTGTGTTGGCCCTGCGATGAGCTGGCGACATGTCCAGGGTGTACCCCGCCATCCGCCCGATTGTAGCTGAGATAGGCTCCAGCGCCCCCCATATTGGACTAAAAATACAAAAAACAAATCTGTCTGGAGCCGCAAAAATGTTTTAAATATCCGTCTTATAATGAAGGCAACACATGACGTAAGTGTCTATATTAGCTATAATAGCCTACTATCTAAAATGACTGTGTTGCAGGCTGAAGCAAATCTTTGTTCACAGAAATGTTGAAACTTAATATTTATTCGACACATTCTTACAACATAAGAAACCACTAGTAAATCATAAGCTACTCAGAAGGTGAGATAACTCCTGGAAATGACTGGCTTTTAATGGCCAAATGTATAGATGTGTGTGTCCAAGTTAAAGGCAAATGCAGCCAATATAGCCAATACAGATAATGTTGAATGAGACATGCAAAACTAAATGATATACAAAAAGGATAAAAGTAAATGATATTAAATGAGCTCAAATATACCTACAAATGAGGCATAATGATGCCATATGTACATACAGCTAGCCTAAATAGCATGTTAGCATTGATTAGCTTGCAGTCATGCACTGACCAAAAATGCCTGATTAGCACTCCAACAAGTCAATAACATCAACAAAGTGCACCAATCACACACAGCATAAAACTGTTGGTGGACAAAATGAGACGAAGAAAGAGTGGAAGATTTTACATGTAAACAAACTGTTGCATCACAGTCCACACTATGGTGAGTTCAAAAACCGACAAAATTAGTAGGACAAAACGATGTTCATCAAATACTCTCAACAGTGAAGCATACGCACACACATATTAAACAGTGGGCTTTCTAACAATTGGGAAGGTTTGTGTCATGTTGGTCCTCAAACAAAAAACATACTTAAACAAAAACAAAAAATTCCCCCATCTTTTTCCTTTTTTAAGAATGCTCCAAGGCGGCACTATATCGAGAGCCGCGCGTTGCTGACCAATGTATCTATTCTGACACAGCCAACCACATGCATGAATCAAATCAAATCAAATCAACTTTATTAGCGTACACTGGAGCTCTTAAAGGCCTACTGAAACCCACTACTACCGACCACGCAGTCTGATAGTTTATATATCAATGATGAAATCTTAACATTGCAACACATGCCAATACGGCCGGGTTAGTTTACTAAAGTGCAATTTTAAATTTCGCGCAACATATCCTGCTGAAAACGTCTCAGTATGATGACGTCAGCGCGTGACTTCACAGATTGTGGAGGACATTTTGAGACAGCATGGTGGCCAGCTATTAAGTTGTCTGTTTCATCGCAAAATTCCACAGTATTCTGGACATCTGTGTTGGTGAATCTTTTGCAATTTGTTCAATGAACAATGGAGACAGCAAATAAGAAAGCTGTAGGAGGGAAGCGGTGTATTGCGGCCGACTTCAGCAACACATACTTGGCCGGTGTTTCATTGTTTACATTCCCGGAAGATGACAGTCAAGCTTTACCATTGGCTTGTGGAGAACTGGGACAACAGAGACTCTTACCAGGAGGACTTTGAGTTGGATACGCAGACACGGTACCGTGAGTACGCTTCCAAATATTTGATCGCTTCCCCGTACGTGCGTGCCGCTATGTGCATGTCACGTAAATAATTCAATGTATACACCCTGATGATTATCTTGTGTGATGACTGTATTACAGTATATGATAGTATATATCTGTATCATGAATCAATTTAAGTGGACCCCGACTTAAACAAGTTGAAAAACTTATTCGGGTGTTACCATTTAGTGGTCAATTGTACGGAATATGTACTTCACTGTGCAACCTACTAATAAAAGTCTCACGTACGTAACTTTGGGGACTTTGGGGAAATATATGTGCTGTATGAACCTTGGGGAGGTGAACGGTACTTTGGGCTGTGGGATTGAGTGTGTTGTGCAGGTGTTTGAGTTGTATTGGCGGGTTATATGGACGGGAGGGGGGAGGTGTTTGTTATGCGGGATTAATTTGTGGCATATTAAATATAAGCCTGGTTGTGTTGTGGCTAATAGAGTATATATATGTCTTGTGTTGATTTACTGTTTTAGTCATTCCCAGCTGAATATCAGGTCCCACCCGCCTCTCACAGCATCTTCCCTATCTGAATCGCTCCCACTGCCCTCTAGTCCTTCACTCTCACTTTCCTCATCCACGAATCTTTCATCCTCGCTCAAATTAATGGGGAAATCGTCGCTTTCTCGGTCCGAATCGCTCTCGCTGCTGGTGGCCTTGAATGTAAACAATGTGCAGATGTGAGGAGCTCCACAACCTGTGACGTCACGCTACTCGTCTGCTACTTCCGGTACAGGCAAGGCTTTTTTATCAGCGACCAAAAATTGCGAACTTTATCGTCGATGTTCTCTACTAAATCCTTTCAGCAAAAATATGGCAATATCGCGAAATGATCAAGTATGACACATAGAATGGACCTGCTATCCCCGTTTAAATAAGAAAATCGCATTTTAGTAGGCCTTTAAAGCAAGTAAAAGGCTCTTTGCATCTATAGCTCTTCTCCATGCACACTTGCTTCTTATTTTTTTCCCCTTTTCCTCCACTCCTCCTAGTGTAGCCACCCGGTACTGCACAGCGCCTATGTGTCTATTTTCCAAAGGGAAGAAGCTGAGGGTAGGAGGGGTTAGAGAGAGAGAGAGAGAGAGAGAAAGAGAAAGAGAAAGAGAGCGAGCTAAGCCCCGCCTCCAGATGACGTCAGCGCTCTGCTGGAGCACGGCTGGAAGCAAACACAAGTCCACATTTGTTATTGGGATCAATCCGCGCACGGATGTCCTTGCGCACAACTTGCAGAGTGTGACTGCGTGAGAGACAGAGAGAGGGCACCAGTGAACACCACAGTGCTGCTACACATGCATTCCACATTTGAGAGGGAGTGAGAGGAACCGTGGAAAATCCACATAACTCGGATTGGATTACTTTTTCTTTTTGTTGTTGTTGGTCTTTTACACCCCTCTGACCCTTGAGAGGATACCTGGAATTTTACTTGTTTGCTTGTCTTTAGAGGTAAGTGTTTTTTTCACCGGACTGGAGTGCATCTTTTTTTTTTTTTTTTCCTCGAAGTAGAGTGACATTTCGTTACAAAAATGTGAAATTCTTTATTTCTTTTATTTTTTTCTACAACCTGCACCATAGAAGAAACTATGAGAATTCACCGGCTTGGCTCCCAAATAGAAAAAAAAATACTCAACGCCTCTTTATGTACTGAAAAAAAAAAATCATTTTTTTTAACGATAATTCCCAAAATACTCCCTTTTAACGCTATTCCTGTGCGTCGTTGATGACACGTCACACAGTAGATCGTTAAACTGGCCGCATGAGCCTTTGATGGGCGAATACACAAAGTTGATAGGATTAGGGGGAACACACAAGGTGGTTCGGGCCATGGTTCGTCGAGACCCCCCCCCCCTGTGTGTGCACGTTGAGTTGCAGCGCACATCCAGCAGAGATGCGCACCCAGAGCCAGCTGGACCTCACTCCGCAAAATGCGTCTGTCTGGAGCGCACACTGAAACTTTGCACATTTTATTTATGCAGCTCGCTGCAGCAACTTGGGAGCACAGATGCTCAAATGCACTCATGCGCAGTGGCTGCTTTCTACCCTTTTAACATGTTAGAAAGAGTACTGCATGCACCTCTTACTGGAAAGAGCTGTCAATCCGATCCTCCCTCTCCATAAGACAATAACGGTCATCTGCGTAATAAAGATACTATGTGCTGTAATGAGGTTGCATCCTAATTCCCCCATCATAAAACTGCACATCACGCTCATTCCCAGGTATTATCCAATTCAGTTCAGACAACATAAACAGTGTGTTCAATAGAGACAGGCCAGAGTAGCCTTCACTGATGATTGCCTCCGGATATAGTTCCCAGCCAATTGCTTTCATTTTAGATTAACTACTAACCAGGTCAGCATGAGCAGAATCTCACTGCATAAATCTGCGAAAGATAGCAAACACCTACTTTCAAAAAGCCGACGTACCACTAAACGTGATTTTTTTATGTCTTGTTCAAAACCTCTCTATTGCAGCAAATGAGGAAAAAATTCAGCTTTAAATGTAAAGACTAGTAAAAAAACAAAACAAAACAAAAAACAAGGAACCTTTAAAAGCTTTAAGCCTGTGGGCTAAAATGGGCTCCTTTCTACAGCTTAGCATGTCTTTTTGGTGTTTGCTTGTCAGACGGACAAACAGCACTTGCATATGTTTTCACACACATCTTGTGGTGCCTACCACCCCCATGTGGGGAGAAATCATTGCAGCTGCTACAGATCTCTCCTTTCAGCTCGCAACAAAAGAGAGACCCCTGCCTGTCCCAGGCCCCTCTATAGGCTTAACGGGGCCGACAGAATTATCATCTGGTCATCCCCATTTTAACGGGAACCCATATATCAACACAGATTGAAATGAGGCGTCGTTCTTTTGCCTGAAACCACACGGTATTACAGTGTTTTGTGAGGAATCAATCACAAAACTAGGTTAAAAAAAAAAAAAAGGTCTAATCAATGATATATACAAACACTGATTTCCCAATGGATACATACTGTGTGGTGCAAAATTAATTGCAGGATTCATGAATAATTTAGTTGTCAGCCATTACAACTTCTATGGCCCATTCTTGTCCTAAAAGCAGGATTCTTTTTTTTCCCCAATGCCTCTCTTGTGCAATGTAAAGTATATCCAGAGGGCACTAAGTAAGTCTAGGGCTGCTGTTATTGCAGACTAATGTGCATTTGAGCGTGGTAAGCTCACAATGGCTATCAGCTTTACGTGAGCATCGCATGTTCTCCGGTGAAAGGGAACTGGGTGAACGCACATACGTTTAACAGACTGCTCAATTGAACTTTACCAGGGTAAATGAAGCAGAGGCCACTTTGGCCTTCCGGAGAAACAGTGTATTAAATCGATGTAGAAAGACGTCCACCGCTTAGTATGTTTAACACCATCACCCTTAAAACTATTTAATGTGTACTAATACATGTTGTGTGTAAAATGCATTTAATATGTAATTTTAAAAAAAATCATTATGTTATGTGCATTAAGTACCCTTATGTCCAACAAACAATAGAGGTGCCATTTGCTGAAATACTAATACTATGAGTGCGGAAAAGGGGGAACAAAAGCATCCAAGACACATCATGCCACTCGCAAAATAAAAACATGTTCAGTACAGACTACATCCACCTTGTTTCAAATGAGCTAGTCGTGTCTTCCCAATAGACAGGATAGCGCTCAGCAGCAGGTAACAACAGTGCACACTAGGAATATACAAGGCTGCTTTTATGTAGCGAATCCTCTTAAATAGACCTAAAGCATATTATTCTGAGTGCAGATAGTCCTTGCTGGTTTCTCTTGTTAGAGTCCAAATCAGAAACTTGATTGCCTGTAATTCCAAATGATTGGCGGTGAAGCCCTGCAATATTTGTCACTGAAATATTAGGTGCCACATTTAAAGTTGAGTCTTACAGACGTAGCACATATTTCACTCTAAATCTCATGTTCCAGGATTTTAATTTCTCCTCCACCTGTTCGGCCCTCTTGTCCCAGAAGTTAGTAGTGGTTGTCTGTAATTGACAACTAATGTGCTTGCTTAATGGGAAAAAAACAATTATTTTTCAACAGCATTGTATCAATTGCCATTCGCTTACAAGCATCCCAATTCCCTAATGCTCTCTTATTTAAAGCAACAATCTGCTAAATGGCTGGGGCCCTGGTTCCTGATGTACTGTTTTTATACGAGAAATGGGATGCCAGCAGGTCTTTGCATATCAGGATGCAAAGCTATTGTGTGCCAAAGGAAAACAAAACGTTTTCCAAGGTAAAGGCAATTTTATATTCATGAACAAAGCACTGTTCATAACTTGTAAAGAGGGGATGAGGTGGGGCAAAGGGGTCACAGTGAAGCACGGGATGACATGGATGGATGCAACACCCTTGGTCCTCATATAAAATTCAAATGGCATGTTAACAATGTAAGCCTTGACTGGATTGTCCTTTCATGTAATATGATGGGTCTAGTTAGGGCTTTTGACTTTTTTATTCCTCTATTTCTGCATTTTTCAAGTGTGGAATAAAATATGTATTAAAAAAAATTGTGAACTGAACTCACACGAACATATGGGTTAGGGTTATTGATTATTTTGTAAAACCATGCAGTCCAGATTTTATACATTTGTGTTAGTTACGCTCATTAAATGATTATGATTAATCAAAGCAACACAATATAAATCATAGCTTTTTTACTAATAAAATAAATCAATTAATTAATAATAATTAATAATAATTAATCAATTAACCGTTGCAGCCCTCAGAGTCAAGTGACTTAATCAAAACCCCAAATAATATATATTGTAAAAATAATTATAGAAGGAATGTTGTATCACATATTAGTGTTAGATTAGGTTTTTGAATCAGCTTTATTGCTTTATTTTACTTCACTCAATCATAGTGGTTTTGCACAGGAGCAAATGTGACGGATACAATAAATATTGAAAAGTTGTATTTAATCTTGAAAGATTGTGTGCTAAATGTATTTCTTTTTTGTTTTTAGGACACCAACCCAGGTGCGAAAAGGGCCAAGCATGAATCAAGTTCCAGGTGCATGAGGGAGGCTTGCCCTTTTCACCATTTGTCTCCTTAAAAGAAAAAACTACCTTCCTCTACGCCCGGGACCACAACCGGAGCTCAGGATTCATGTACATACAAGCTTAACAAGAGAGAAGAAGATTCTGGTTACCTTTACCAGCTGGAGTACATAAGCAAACAGGCCTTGATTGAGCCTGCGGCAAAGGGGACTGGCATGGGTCAGACCAGCTTTGTGTCAACCCATCATGCATGTCGGGGCTGATTGCAGAAAGGAGCCTGTACAATAACTCACAAGATTGTCATGACACACACCTAATCTACGGTTATGGCTACTGAGCTTGACAAATTCAACACCCATTAGGATTTTTAATATCGCAGAGCACAGGCTTTGACACTGAGAGGGGATGCTTATCCAACAAGCTTATCTGTCATGGTAAAGGCAGCGGAAGCATGAGCCTCTGAGAACACAGAGGAGGTCATCGTCCTAACAAGGATCAGCTCTGCAAACACTGACCAGTCAGGATATCACCGGAAAGCCCTCAGACAAACTTTTCCCTATAGAAAGGATAACAGAAGAAGTTCTTGATTGGAGTTTTGGTGAGCGGAAAGGATTTACCACCTTGTATAAATCAGGTATGCTACATTCCATCTCACTAAATGAACAATTCATTGTGACATTTGTGCGTGTAGTTTGAATCTGAATGTATAACAAAGCAATGTATCGAGATTGATTAACAATTGATTGACATCGGTGGAGTTACATTACAATTGGTGTACACAACGCATACAAATGTGATTTTATTTCTAATTTGTCATTCCAACTTCTCAAAACATATCCATTAGTTATTGTGTGTACACAGACATAACTTAGAATGTATTTCAGCACTTGAACAGTAACTCAACAAAGAACAACTTTGTTTTCTGATTTGGTATGTAGCAATGAAAGGAAGCCTTGAGGTACAGAAGCGTGTAAGACAACGAGGGAATGCTATTAAATTTCACACGTCTAAACCGCCTTTAGGAACAGAGATGCAATTCATAGACGGCATGAAATGAGCGCTTACTAATACTGGTTGGCTTTCCACTTCTTCTCAGTATCGCCATAAATGAGGCACAATACCAAATTTTAAGTACCAGTAGATAAACATGTTTGAGAGGAAGAACGTTAACTGACCCTTCCAAGTGCGTAATCTAGAATGTGGTGCAGACACCATTTTAAGACGGCAAATATAAGACCAGGGATTTGACCCTCTTTTAAAGGTATTGTGCATTAAATGTATTCCTGTGTCTTCTCCCTAGGGGCCTTTGAGTGATTAGACTGCAGAGGAACACAGCTTCAAGATGATGCATCAATGCAAGGCCTTTATCCTCTCCCTCATCAGGGTCGGACTGCTGCTGGGTCTCGCTAACCCACTGGTGACCTCTGCCTCATGTCCCTCTGCATGCCGCTGTGATGAGACCTTCATCTACTGTAATGACCGTGGTCTGACTTCCATTCCTACTGGTTTACCTCTGGATGCAACAGTGCTCTTCCTGCAAAACAATCGCATAAAGAGCTCAGGAATTCCCACAGAGCTCCGCAGGCTCACAAATGTAGAGAAGATCTACCTTTACTGCAACAATCTAGATGAGTTTCCCACTAACCTTCCCTTTGGACTTAAGGAGCTCCATCTCCAGGAGAACAACATTCGCATGATTACACACGAGTCTTTAGCCCAGATCCCCTTTATTGAGGAACTACACTTGGATGACAATTCTGTGTCAGCGGTCAGCATTGAGGAAGGGGCTTTCAGAGACAGTAATCACCTTAGATTGCTTTTTCTCTCGCGAAACCATTTAAGTACTATCCCTTCGGGCCTACCTATGAGCATTGAGGAGTTGCGCTTTGAAGACAATCGCATCTCATCAATCTCAGAACAGTCACTGCAAGATCTCATCAACCTGAAACGGCTAATCTTGGATGGTAACCTGCTCAATAATCGTGGGGTTGGGGAGATGGCTTTCATCAACTTGATTAACCTGACTGAGCTCTCACTCGTGAGGAACTCCCTGACATCACCACCAGCTAACCTGCCGGGCACAAGTTTGGAGAAGCTTCAGCTTCAAGATAATCACATTAATCGAGTTCCACCTGGAGCGTTTGCCTTCCTGAGACAACTGTATCGTTTGGACTTGTCTGGTAACAACCTGAGTAGCCTCCCACAGGGTGTATTTGAAGATCTGGACAATCTCACACAGCTTTTGCTACGCAACAACCCCTGGCAATGTACTTGCAGGATGAAATGGGTACGTGACTGGCTCCGGTCGTTACCGTCAAAAGTGAATGTACGAGGCTTCATGTGCCAAGGCCCTGATAAGGTCAAAGGCATGGCACTCAAAGACTTAACTACAGACATGTTTGACTGCACAGATTCAGAACTTCCTACGTATGAGACGAGCACAGTCTCCAACACTGTGCGCCCCTCACAGCCACAGTGGCCCTTATTTGTGACCAAAAGACCTGCAGTAAAAGGACCAAATTTGGGCAAAAATTACCACGGCACCACCACCTCAATAGGAAGGAAGATCATCACAATCAGTGTGAAGTCAAGCAGCGCAGATACAATTCACATTTCCTGGAGGGTATCACAGCCCATGACTGCCCTGCGGCTCAGCTGGCTCAAGCTGGGACACAGCCCTGCATTCGGCTCCATCACAGAGACAATTGTGCAAGGGGAGAGGACTGAATACCTGCTCACTGCACTGGAGCCAGAGTCTTCCTATAGGATATGTATGGTTCCCATGGAGACCAGCAACATCTACTTGTCAGACGAGACCCCCGTTTGCATTGAGACCGAGACTGGCACTCATAAATCCTACAAACCAACCACTACTTTAAATAGAGAGCAGGAGAAAGAGCCTTACAAAAATTCCAGTCTGCCTTTGGCTGCCATCATTGGAGGGGCTGTTGCACTTTTGGCAATCATCATGTTGGCATTGGTGTGCTGGTACGTCCACAGAAATGGGTCACTTTTTTCCAGGAACTGCACCTATAACAAAGGTCGCCGGAGAAAAGATGACTATGCCGAGGCAGGCACAAAGAAGGACACCTCAATTCTAGAAATAAGAGAAACTTCTTTTCAAATGATTCCTATAAATCACCTGCCTGTGTCCAAGGAGGAATTTGTGATACACACAATATTTCCACCAAATGGCCTGACTTTATACAAGAGCCCACACAGCGAGAACAATATTAACAACAGGAGCTACAGAGACAGTGGAATACCAGATTCAGATTATTCCCATTCATGATATTGCACACAGACATTCATGATGAGCGTGTGCTGTTATACAGAGACTTACGGCAAAACTTCTACAAAACACTGGATCTATAAGACTAAAGAAGCAATGTTCTGTACATTTGCCATATAATTTATATTTAAGGACATTTTATGAAGACTGAGAACGTTCCACCTGCAGGCCCTCACTGAACCATCGGTGGGTTTAGTTCTGCAATTACATTTTAGGGATTTGTAGTAATTTGTACTGTATTTCCTTTGCTTAAAAATGATCGACCAGCTAAAAAGAAACGATATTCTACTGAGATATGATGACTTGTCAACTGTGAAAGTGGGTTTTCATTGCTGTGGTGAACAATCAGACTTTAGAAAACCTTGTAGTATAAGCACAGGTCATTATTTTCACATTGTGGCTGTATGGGAAAAAAAAGTCAAAAAAAGAGGCATAACAAACGAAGGTACAATTGATCAATAAAATTCACAAATCAGGCATGTTGCCGTTTTAGAAGAACAAACAGCAGTGAGCTGTCTCATTTACTACTGACCAAGAATATAGTTGTGATTTGTATGTAATACAAAACACTACAGATGAGGTGCCATGCTTTATTTCTCTACTTTTTTAAGTGTGTATTTTGTTGCAAGTGGGTAACACAGCAGAGTAACCCGAGCAGGACATGTGTGTCGTTTATTCTGATAGGATTGTAGGCCACAGCACAGGGCAGATAAAGCACATTGACTTTAAGGGACTCCTCAAAACAAGAAGACTGGACAGGCTGACACAGGACCCCCCACGATTTCTATTTGTACAAGCCAACAACGGCCAATTGACAATGGTGGCATTCTTTAGTACCGTGTACCCTACGTCACTCAAGTCAAAAGGCTAACTCTACATTAGAATGATCACAGTGTCAGCTATCCCTTGACAGAACTACTATTTTACATTGTTTTCAAAGTGAACATGTTTTTTGTTGCCACAATTTGAAATTACCTGTTCTTCAAGTATGAAAACCAAAGTGCATTGTTTGCCCTTTGGCCAGTCTTGTATGTGCCTTGATCCAATGCTTATTGTATTTAGCTTTTTAAGGAACCAGTGACTTTTTCATACACACTTGGATATGAAGTATTGGTCATATTACAAAATAAAAAAATACAAAAATAGCATTGCATCATTTCTGACCTACACTGATCATTTGTGATTAAAGCACACTGGCATTTTTGCTAATAGATTTAAACATATTTGTGTTTTAAGATATGTACTTTTTAAGAACAGACAGTACATTAATAAACATGAAAAAAAAAGTACATCTATATTAATTGTGATTACTTTGCTGATCAGTTTGCCAAACTGTATTTGTTTTTGTTTTCTTTGGCAATGTTTGATGCTAAAATCAACACAGTAGAAAATCTAACAAAACATCACAGGTCATCACTTTAGTCTTAGAGTTCTGCTCCTCTTGCCTCCACCATGTAAATATTGATGAGTCTCCGATACAATTTGTATTGCACGCAAATATATGTTTAACAATTGTGTTTTATCTCTTCCTAATTTAAAACCTACACATTTATGTTAGTTTGTGCTTCCAATTGGCATTTGCAATTGTTTACCTTCGAGATATTGGACCATTTGGAACAAGACATCACTAATGAAACTTTTATAGATTCACAAAAAGGTACATATTTACACTTTCTATTACATGCAGTACAGGCTTTAAGTACACGGACAAGTTGCAGAAAGATTCTCAAGTGTTTCTGTTGGGACCCCACAATCCATACTAAAGTATCAAAATCGCACATTTTGATACTTATACTTTATATATATATATATATATATATATATATATATATATATATATATATATATATATATATGGGGGTGTGTGTGTTGTGTATGTGTGTGTGTGTAATCAGGGTTTCCCCTACATGTAAACGATCGTGGCACAGCGCCACACCTTCTAAATATATTTTTTAATTATTATTAAAAAAAAATGAACATCCATCTTTTTTCTACCGCTTGTCCCGTTCGGAGTCCCAGGGGGTGCTGGAACCTATCGCAGCTGCAATCGGGCGAAAGGCGGTGCACACCTTGGACAAGTTGCCACCTCATCGCAGGGCCAACACAGATAGATAAACATTCATAACATGAAATCACTTTTAACGTGAAAACAAAATTAAGTGATAAATTGTATGAATGGATGTACCGTATATAGTCTATTATTTACGTACTATCGGCTATAATAAGTTTGAAAAACAGCTCAAATATAAAACAAAAAAGTATTAATTGCTTTATTTTGGACAAAAAAAATTGTGCATCAAAATCGCCTGTCAGCAGCTGGTCGTGCATCTAAACCAGAGATCCCCAAACTACGGCCTGCAGGCCTGATATGGCCCCCAAGCGTCCAAAATCCGGCCCGTGGGAAGTCCCAAGTTAAAAAAATTAAAAAAATGTTTTATTTTTTTAAATTTTTTTTTTTTTTTTTAATTTGTCCTTACTAGTCCATTTTCTACCGTCTCCTAGCCACTCAGGCAAATCATATTGTCCAAAAATGCATTTTACCATCAATAACGTGACATGCAGCAAGTGTGCTCTTTAAGTTAATTAGTGCGCGAGTAATATATATATATATATATATATATATATATATATATATATATATATATATATATATATATATATATAGATAGCATGGCCCCCAGCCAAATTGTTTTACCCCATGCATAATATATATATATATATATATATATATATATATATATATATATATATACACACGCACATATAGACACATATACATATATACACATATACACACATTATATATATATATATATATATATATATATATATATATTATATATATATATATACACACACACACACACACACACACACACACACACACACACATACATACATACATACATACATACATATATATATAGCGCGGCCCCCAGCCAAATTGTTTTACCACAATGCATATATATATACACATACATAGCGCGGCCCCCAGCCAAATTATTTTACCCCAATACGGACCCGGAGTCAAAAAGTTTGGGGACCCCTGACCTAAACAGATGACAGCGGGTAAAAGTAAGGAGAGAAAATTGAAGAGAAAGATATTGTAAGCGAATTAATGCATTTCTTGTTCAAGCCTGTGTAAACTACTCTGGATCTTTTGACATTACCACCGACAATAATGTCTAACTACGCCGTGTGCATCTTTGAACCTCAGTTTGGACGTCCCCGTGTGTGTGTGAGTTTTCTGCAGGCACTCCAGTTTCTTCACACATTCCAAAAATATGTACCGTATTTTTCCGACTATAAGTCGCAGTTTTTTTCATAGTTTGGCCGACGTATAAGATTTCATGGGATTTAGTGATTAGGAGTGACAGATTGTTTGGTAAACGTATAGCATGTTCTATATGTTATAGTTATTTGAATGACTCTTACCATAATATGTTACGTTAACATACCAGGCACGTTCTCAGTTGGTTATTTATGCGTCATATAACGTACACTTATTCAGCCTGTTGTTCACTATTCTTTATTTATTTTAAATTGCCTTTCAAATGTCTATTCTTGGTGTTGGATTTTATCAAATAAATTTCCCCCAAAAATGCGACTTATACTCCAGTGCGACTTATATATGCTTTTTTCCCTCTTTATTATGCATTTTCGGCCGGTGCGACTTATACTCCGTAGCGAATTGTACTGTGTGTGTGTGTGTGTGTGTGTGTGTGTGTGTGTGTGTGTGTGTGTGTGTGTGTGTGTGTGTGTGTGTGTGTGTGTGTGTGTGTGTGTGTGTGTGTGTGTGTGTGTGTGTGTGTGTATAAATATATTAGGGTTATCCTGGTACTGGTACCCAAATGTATTTCGATACTTTTCAAAATAAAAGGGGACCACAAAAACATGTCATTTTTGACTTAATTTCAACAAAAAATCTTACGGTACAATAAACATATGTTTTTTACTGCACTCAAAGAACAATTTCAGAGGATTAAAATGAAAATTAAAAGGCATTAAACACATTGGGCTTTTGTTGGTGCACTCAAAGAAGAATTTACAATTGTATATAGTACATATAGCCTGCCTTAATCTAGGATTAAGTTAGAATAGAAAATTAAGATTTACTGACATTCTCTTAAATGCTTGATGTTTTATAGCTGCCACTCTTGGTCTGTGCTTTAAGAAAAATACAATCATTAGTAAATACTGAGAAAATAAGATAAGACATGTAGCAGTTAAAACACACATTGTTAAGGATAAAACACAAATTGTAGCAATTTGTTACAAAATTCAATCATTTGACCTGCATTGGTTTGACCCCGTAAGGGACAAGCGGTAGGAAATGGATGGATGGATGGATGGATAGTTTTCTACCTGGGCAGTTTTGTCTCCGCTAATAATTGGCAACAAGTCAAGCAGCTGTGTGCGCGTCCACATATATGTATGTGCACAATGGAGGAGCTGGTTAACAACATTACCTTTAAACTCATTGTGTAGGTATGGATGATTGTTATTTAAATGTTTACGACGCTTGAAGCAAAGGTGGTAATACTTTGCCACCTTTGGCGAGGCATGTTTTAAAGCAGCATGGTGCTTCCGTGTTTAGTGTCACCTTGATTGCTAGTTTTGAAGCCTAGATGCATCCATATTGCTCTTCACGCACCATCTTTATTAACCAGCAGAATTGCCTTTATTTGCCATTTTTCCGCTCCACACTATTTCTGCTTGTGCGCTCTGTGAATATACAAGAATAAAAACCAAAGACTATAAAAATGGGACCCATTACCTCCCTGCTTGGCACTCAGCATCAAGGGTTGGAATTGGGGGTTAAATCACCAAAATGATTCCCGGGCGCGGCCACCGCTGCTGCCCACTGCTCCCCTCACCTCCCAGGGGGTGATCAAGGGTGATGGGTCAAATGCAGAGAATAATCTCGCCACACCTAGTGTGTGTGTGACAATCATTGGTACTTTAACTTTAACTTTAATACACACTGAACGTGCTCCTCTGCTCTGTACGTCAACGCCGCACGGCAGCATGCAGATATAAAAAAGGACCAGTATTTTCAATGGCAGTTTAGCTCCGTGTTTAAATCATTAGTACCGCAGTACTTTATTGGTAGCCGTATACTGTACAACCTTAAATGTTATACATACATACATACATATATACATACACATATATATACATATACATACACACATATATATATATATATATACACATACACATATATATATGTATACATATATATATAAATATATACACACACACACACACACACACACACACACACACACACACACACACACACACACACACACACACACACAGCATTATTGGCTTTATTTTAACCAAAAATCGATACATTAAATATGTTTCTTATTGCAAGTTTGTCCTTAAATAAAATAGTGAACATACAAGACAACTTGTCTTTTAGTAGTAAGTAAGCAACAAAAACAAAGGCTCCTAATTTAGTCTGCTGACATATGCAGTAATATATTGTGTCATTTTCCATTCTATTATTTTGTCAAACTTTTAAGGACAAGTGGTCGAAAATGAATTATTAATCTACTTGTTCAGTTACTGTTAATATCTGGTTATGTTCTCTTTTAACATGTTCTATCTACACTTCTGTTAAAATGTAATAATCACTTATTCTTCTGTTGTTTGGATGCTTTACATTAGTTTTGAATGATGCCACAAATGTGGGTATCAATCCGATACCAAGTAGGTACAGGATCATACATTGGTCATATTCAAAGTCCTCATGTGCCCAGGGACATACAGTATTTCCTGAGTTTATAAACATACCGTATTTTCCGCACTATAAGGCGCACCGGATTATAAGGCGCACCTTCAATGAATGGCATATTTCAAAACTTTGTTCATATATAAGGCGCACCGGATTATAAGGCGCACCTATGCATCCATTAGATGGAGCTGCGCTAAAGGGAATGTCAACAAAGCAGTCAGATAGGTCAGTCAAACTTTATTAATAGATTACAAACCAGCGTCTGACAACTCTGTTCACTCCCAAAATGAATAAACAGCTGATTTACTTGTGTTACGGTAAATCAAACGTTAGTGCAATCACAATATAGTAACACTCGAAATAGTGCAGCGCAATAACAATATCAATAACTCAACGTTGCTCAAACGTTAATGTCACACAACACAACACACAAAATAAACATGTAAAGCTCACTTTATGAAGTTATTCCTCATCCACGAATCCCTCGAATTCTTCTTCTTCAGTGTCCGAATTAAACAGTTGGGCGAATACGGCATGTCTCGTCGAAGTCGTCATTAATGGAGTGAGTGTCGCTGCTGTTGTCTAGCAGTTCAGTGACAATTCCTGCCTTCCTGAAAGCTCGGACCACAGTTGAGACTGATATACTGTATCAGCCCAGGCATTTACGATCCACTGGCAGATAGTGGCGTATGTCGTCCGGCGCTGTCTTGGTGAACGTGTGTTCGCCTTCTGTCATCCGTGTTCTACTGTGTGACTGATCGCTTTGAGTTTAAACTCTTTGTCGTAAGCGTGTCTCTTAATAGGAGCCATTTAAGGGTCTTTACATAAACACACAAATGGAAATGAAACGTCATATTTCCCAGCATGCACCGCGCGCTTCTTATTCTACGGGGGCGGCTGCTTACCATAGAAGAAGAACTTCTTCTTCTACGGGGAAAAAGACGTTGGCGGCTGTTTACCGTAGTTGCGAGACCTAAACTTTATGAAAATGAAGTTTAGGTTTGTTGTGGCTCAATATTGGTCCATACTGTATATAAGGCGCACCGGATTATAAGGCGCACTGTCAGCTTTTGACAAAATTGGAGGGTTTTAGGTGCGCCTTATAGTGCGGAAAATACGGTAATATAAATGAAAAACAAAACAAAAGAAGATGTTGTGATGCCAAAAAATATCGACGTAATCATGGTACTATCGACTAGATACGTTCCTGTACTTGGTATCATTACAGTGGATGTCAGGTGTAGATCCACCAATGGCGTTTGTTTACATTTTGACCCGGGTGAGCTACGGTGTGTAGTGAAGCATGTTTAGCTATTCCTCGTCCTGCAGGCATGATACTTGTAAGAAACTTACTTTATTTGTCGCCATAAAGACCAGGATTAGTGATTTAGAAGTAGCTAAAACACTGCAGACTGGGGCTGGATTTTAGCCGCTAGCTAGCTAGCCATGTCTTAAAGCACCTCTTCCGGTGGGAGTCAGTGTTATAACTTCACCTTTATCGTTAGTTTTTAAGTCAAATGCGTCCGTTCTCCCTTTTCTGTCTATACACTGTGTCGGCTTGTAAGTACTCCGTGATTGTGCACTACCAAACATGCTCGTCTGCTCGTAAACCAGCAATGACATGACGTGACGACGACGAGGGCGCGGGGATGTGGCGGACCGGTACTTTTCAGAGGCAGTATAGTATCGAATATGATTCATTAGTATCGCAGTACTATATTAATACCGGTATACCGTACAACCCTAATATATACACACACCCACACACAGGGTTTCCCCCTAATGAAACCGAATGTTGCGCTAAATGCGGCTAAATCATGGCCACCACACCTTAAAAAAAAAAAAAAGATATATATATATATATATCCATCCATGTTCTACCGCTTTTTCCCTTTTGGGGTCGCGGTGGGCACTGTAGCCTATCCATATATAATATATATATATTTTTGTTGTTGTTGTTGTTGCTTGTTTTGTTTGTTTTGTTTTGTTTTTTATGTGAAAACAAATTAAAATAATATAATGCATTGCAATCTCCAGAATAAGTAAAAAGTCAGACAATCGCTATTTTTAACTTTTATTGTGAATCTCATAATAACAGCTGGCCCAATTCCAACAGGTTTTGCCTCCCATGCAAACACTTTCGGCTCCGTGCTTCCCCAGACCCACAACAACACTACCTCATTCTCCGCCAATCTGCTTTCAGGCACGGACGGTGTGTTTGAGACCATGGGAAAAATAAACATTAAAAGGGAAAAATAAACATTAAATCAAAACCACACGGACATAAAACATTACCACCAGCAAATTGTTACAGTATAAATTTATATATATATAGCCTTTTATTTGTGCATTATTGACAAGTGATGCACCAAAACTCGGACGCAGAAAATAGACTTTGATCACCAAAAACGTGTGAAACTTGTATGTCAACAAGACGCACAAGATTGTCTATAGCAGAGTCAGCATATCTGCGATGTGAACATACTTTAATGTATCCCAGGTATACCCGCGGACAGCCATCTACAAAATGTGCAAATATTAAGAGGACAGTGGCGGCTTTTAGGGAGAGAAAATCCAACTGGAGCAACAGCACGATTTAAGTGTGACGTCATGCTCGCTGCAGCTCGCTTTCCGTCAGAGACATCGAGAGACAGAAGTAGAGTTTCTAGATACAAGTACATTCTATAATAACACCAGAAAAAGATGCTAGATTTGTTGGTAGTTGTTTTTAATAAAAAACTATTCTTAAAAGTCTCTAGACGCTTGAAAAATTGTCAACAAAGTACAGTTGTGGTCAAAAGTTTACATACACTTGTAAAGAACACAAAGTCATGGCTGTCTTGAGTTTCCAATAATTTCTACAACTCTTATTTTTTTAGTGATAGAGTGATTGCAGCACATACTTGTTGGTCACAAAAAACATTCATGAAGTTTGGTTCTTTTATGAATTTATTATGGGTCTACTGAAAATGTGACCAAATCTGCTGGGTCAAAAGTATACATACAGCAATGTTAATATTTGGTTACATGTCCCTTGGTAAGTTTCACTGCAATAAGGCGCTTTTGGTAGCCATCCACAAGCTTCTGGCAAGCTTCTGCTTGAATTTTTGACCACTCCTCTTGTCAAAATTGATGCAGTTCAGCTAAATGTGTTGGTTTTCTGACATGGACTTGTTTCTTCAGCATTGTCCACACGTTTAAGTCAGGACTTTGGGAAGGCCATTCTAAAACCTCAATTCTAGCCTGATTTAGCCATTCCTTTACCACTTTTGACGTGTGTTTGGGGTCATTGTCCTGTTGGAACACCCAACTGCGCCCAAGACCCAACCTCCGGGCTGATGATTTTAGGTTGTCCTGAAGAATTTGGAGGTAATCCTCCTTTTTCATTGTTCCATTTAAAGCACCAGTTCCATTGGCAGCAAAACAGGCCCAGAGCATACTACTACCACCACTATGCTTGACGCTAGGAATGGTGTTCCTGGGATTAAAGGCCTCACATTTTCTCCTCCAAACATAATGCTGGGTATTGTGGCAAAACAGCTAATTTTTTGTTGCACCTGACATCACATGGACAAAGATAAGACCTTCTGGAGGAAAGTTCTGTGGTCATAAAATAATCAAACTTCTTGAATGTTTTTTGTGATCAACAAGTATGTGCTCCAATCACAAAATAAGAGTTGTAGAAACTATTGGAAAATCAAGACAGCCATGATATTATGTTCTTTACAAGTGTATGTCAACTGTTGACCACGACTGTATATTGTACAATAAGCAGCAACAATTCAAAATAGAACACAACAATACAATATAACACATTTGTTTGAAATGTATGTACCGGATACATTTTTTGAACCTTTTTAAAGTAAAATCATATCATCCTTGCAAATTATATGATGACATCATGGTGACCACACCCCCTAACCACACCCCAACAGCCTTGGCAAACTTGGGGAAATCCTGTTATATAAATATATATATACACACTAGAGATGCGCGGATAGGCAATTATTTAATCCGCAACCGCATCAGAAAGTCGTCAACCATCCGCCATCCACCCGATGTAACATTTGATCAGAACCGCACCCGCCCGCCATCCGCCCGCACCCGCCCGTTGTTATATATCTAATATAGACGATGCAAGGCATTAGTGAGGCATACCTGCCAACTACTCCGGTTTTCCCGTAATTCGTACGGTTTTCATCAACCTATTCCGGGTTACGGTTGCAGTGATAAAATATACGGTTTTTCATTAATTAAAAAAAAAAAAGGGTGAAAACTACGCGAATTGCACCTTGTGCAGACAAGATTTTCCGATCGGACACGGAGGAATTAGCGATGTAAAAGACCATGTTGGGACAAAAAAACACAAGTCTAATGCCGTTGCTAGCGATACAAGTGGAAAACTTTCAACGTTTTTCGTCGCCCAAACAGATTCTTTGGATGTGATAAATGCCGAAGTTTTATTTACGGAGGCAATAATTGAGCATGGACTTCCAATCGCACTGGCTGATCACATGGGACAGTTAAATGTTTGTAATGCAACCTTTAAAAATCATTACGCGGTGATCGCGGTCCCAAAAATAAACTTTTCTTGCATGATAATGTCCAGAAAAACTCGCTTTATATTACTATAGAGTCCTTTTAACGAATGAGTTTGATGGTTTATCACAAACCTTAAATGAAAGAAGTCCTTTGTTCTCCTGCACCATGCATGCGCTTTGGCCTTGCTTCGTGTTTGGTGCGCAATCCTGTCGGCTGTATTTCACAGCACGTCTTTGACAACTTGAAGTGGCATAAAACATTTAAAACAAAGGGGTTATAGGAACAATCACTTTCAGTGTTTTATGCCACTTCAAGTTGTCAAAGACGGTATGCTGGTGCCCGACTGCCACAAGTGGAACAAACATTTGAAACAAAGGGGTTATAGGAACAATCACTTTCAGTGTTTTATGCCACTTCAAGTAAACGTATCATAAAGTTACCATATCATTTTTGCAGTATGATCAATCTGATAGAATAAATTTGGATTTTAGCCACAAAAAGGTAATGACACCAATGTTATCTATTGGAATTGTTTAGTACTGTTATAATGTTAAAAGTGTTTATACTATTTATGCTTTCAAGTCCAAGTTGAAGAAATCTTGTTAAATGTTGACAGCATAACTACCAAAATACAGAAGTATGTCCTTAATATTTTTGCAGTGCTATTTCTGTTGAAAAGTTAAAATGATTACATTAGAGATGTGATGTGCCACTTTTCAAGTGTCTGATGGCTTAAATTAATTTTCATTAATTTTTCATATTTTGAATTCTTTTGAAAGGCTTACAAAAAAACTACATTTGAATTGTAATTCCATGCTATTGACAGGACTATTAATTTTAATGAAGTTAGCTTACCACGTTTACAGTATGATAATTGTGATAGAAATGTGAATTTTAGGCACAGAATATTTTTTACAATTGAACAAGGCAGTAGATTATACAAGCTTGGACAGAAAGTTAATGACACCAACTTTTTTTTTTAATGGAATTGTTTAGTACTGTTTTACCATTTGTTTACTGTAAAAAGTGTTTATACTGTTTATACTTTCAATTAACAAATTGAAGTCTTGTGAAAGGTTGACAGGATAACTGGCATTAACTGTCAAAATAATTTCAAACTATTGAAGTTAGCTTACAGAATAAACATGTCAATCAACCCATATGATTCTTGCTGTAATATTTTTGTTTTGAAAAGTCACTGTGACTGATAGAAAAGTGATGGTTTTAGCAACATATTAACCTGTCTGAATGCTAATAATCATTTTGCGTCGGGGGGCGAAGCCCTGAACCCTCCACCAGGACTTTGTCCTGGACCTACCGGGGCCTGCGGCCCTTGGACCCTGGCTACTAGGTTTTTCTGATTTCAAAAGTTGGCAGGTATGGTGAGGTTATAAAGCTTTTGCCTGTTAAAGAAAGGAGACTGATCCAATGCAGCACAGACATTCGCGTGCCACGCTGTCACGACCCAGACGCACACCAGTGCGCAATCATATGGGAGCCGCGCTGAGCGCACCTCCAAGCGCGTCTCGCTGCCGGCGACGGCCGGGTATCGGCCCGACGCTCCAGCGCCATCCATTTTCAGGGCTAGTTGATTCGGCAGGTGGGTTGTTACACACTCCTTAGCGGGTTCCGACTTCCATGGCCACCGTCCTGCTCTCTATATCAACCAGGGTGAGCCCCACCCCTTTCGTGAGCGCACTGCGCGCGGAGTGACCCCTGTTACGCGCCCCCGGCAACAGGGGTGGCGGGCAGGTAAGCTGCGCGGGCGGAGCGCGCGGAGTGACCCCTGTTACGAGCCCCCGGCCACGGGGGTGGCGGGCAGGTAAGCTGCTTACCTGCTGCGCGTGACGCCGGCCGCGGCGAAGGCGGACGAGGCGGGGTGTCGGTGCGGTGGGCGCGGTGGTGACCCCGGACGTGCGTCGGGCCCTTCTCGCGGATCGCCTCAGCTACGGCTCCCGGTGGGGCCCTCTCGGGGGAAGGGGCCTCGGTCCCGGACCCCGGCGAGGCGTCCCTTCTCCGCTCTGTAAAAGTGTCCATCTCTTTTCTTTTTTCTTCTTCTGTTGTGGCATATGCAGCAGGTGCCTGCTCGTTTTTCGTATGTGGGTAACATTTAACTATGTATATATATTTCCGAATGTCACCCGCCTGAATCTATTTAAAATCTAATTTTTTTTTTATTTCAACCGCCCGACCCGACCCGACCCGACCCGCGGATAAAATCTAATTTTTTTTTATTTCATCCGCCCGATCCGCGGATAATCCGCGGACTCCGCGGTTGTGCCCGCAAACCGCGCATCTCTAATACACACACACACAAATAGATAGCCCGGCCCCAACTCAATGTGGCCCCGGAGTCAAAAAGTTTGGGGACTTCTGGACTAAACACTTCTCATTTGCTTGACTGAGGAATGCTGATATCAATGGGTGAACCATTCTCTCTAAAGCTTCTAACGTTGTGATAAATTACACATGAGCCAAATGGTGAGAGGAAGGGTTCATTGTTGTTACTTTCACTGAAAATAACACTGGGCAGCTTTGTGCAATTTAGGTGAGGTGAGTATTTAGTAAAATTGATGAACCAGACTGACGATGACCCTGCATGACCTCACTTATCACCAGGGACTCATGACCCATCTGTCACTTTAAACAATTCCTTAATCGCTCTCATGCTAGCATCTGAGGTCAGGCCAGGCGTGGAACAACAAAATGGCACACGCATTTTTCTCCTGTGTGACACTGTGAAGACATCCGTTTGTCTTTTATGCAGCGAGTGATCAGTGATAACGGTGGGTGGGGGGCAGCTGCCCTGTCTGTTTCAGGGTGCTACTATTCATTTTAGAAGGAGCTGGACAGGCAGACGGTCACATTTGCATTCCAATGAATGCTCGTATCAAAGCGCCATCGCATGACCTCTTCATGACCAGCAGCACTGGTTCTTCTCCATTAGCAACACTAGTATATGAATACAAGCCATATGAGCCTGTTACTGATTAGAGGTATCGAAGCACAATAAAGAAGCACAAGAGATGAATGGGAAATGCATATCAGGGTCTACACTGCAAAAAGTCAGTGTTCAAAAACAAGAAAAACAATGCAAAAATTAAGGGTATTTTATTTGAACTAAGCAAAATTATCTGCCAATAGAACAAGAAAATTTGGCTTGTCAAGACTTTCCAAAACAAGTCAAATTAGCCAACCTCAATGAACTCAAAAATACCTTAAAATAAGTATATTCTCACTACCGTATTTTCCGCACTATAAGGCGCACCTAAAAACCACAATTTTTCTCAAAAGCTGACAGTGCGCCTAATAACCCGGTGCGCTTTATTACGATTCATTTTCATAAAGTTTCGGTCTCGCAACTTCGGTAAACAGCCGCCATCTTTTTTCCCGGTAGAACAGGAAGCGCTTCTTCTTCTACGCAAGCAACCGCCAAGGAAAGCACCCGCCCCCATAGAACAGGAAGCGCTTCACCCGCCCCCATAGAACAGGAAGCGCTTCACCCGCCCCCGGAAGAAGAAGAAAAAACGCGCGGATATCACCGTACGTTTCATTTCCTGTTTACATCTGTAAAGACCACAAAATGGCTCCTACTAAACGATCCGGGTCATAAAAAGACGCAATCTCTCCATCCGCACACGGATTACTACCGTATTTCACAGCAACTGAACCGCACTGTGGAACGGGAGCACGTACGGTGAATATTCGCTCCACAGGGAATGAGAAGTCATCCTTCACTGTGGTTCTAGCTTGCCATGCTAACTTCCACTCATGGTGATATTCAAAAGGAAGACCTTGCCAAAAGAGACCTTTCCAGCCGGCGTCATCATAAAAGCTAACTCGAAGGGATGGATGGATGAAGAAAAGATGAGCGAGTGGTTAAGGGAAGTTTACGCGAAGAGGCCGGGTGGCTTTTTTCACACAGCTCCGAAGGCGAACACACCTTCACTAAGACGGGCAGACAGCCTCGGACGACATACGCCAACATCTGCCAGTGGATCGTAAATGCTTGGGCAGATATTTCGGTCACAACTGTGGTCCGAGCTTTCCGGAAGGCAGGATTCACAGAACAACAGCGACACTGACTCCCGATGACTTCTACGAGACGGAACCGGCCATTTTGGATCCCACGCTAGCGCAACTTTTCAATTCGGACACCGAAGACGAAGAATTCGAAGGATTTACGAATGAAGAATAACTTCAGAAGGTGAGCGCTATGTTTATTTTGTGTGTTGTGACATTAACGTTCGAGCAACATTATGTTACTATTGCTCTACACCATTTTGAATTTTACTATGTTTGTGATTGCACATTTGCGTACATTTTGGGACAGAGTTGTTAGAACGCTGGTTTTCAATATATTATTAAAGTTTGACTGAACTATCTGACTGTTTTTTTGACATTCACTTTAGCGCAGCGTTTTTTTGACATTCACTTTAGCGCAGCGTAGGCGCGGCTTTTAGTCCGGGGCGGCTTATTGGTGGACAAAATTATGAAATATGTAATTCATAGAAGGTGCGGCTAATAATCCGGTGCGCCTTATAGTGCGGAAAATACGGTAATAACAAGTGCACTTTTGTTGGTAGAAAAAAAAGAGACCCTTTGCTCAATATGTTGAAAAATATTCTTAAATTAAGTAAATGCTAGTGCCATTATCTTGACATAATGATATACGCTCGGCATTGCAGTTCTTGAAACCAGCAAACTTGTACTAAAAAGTAATTTATTGTTCTTCATGGAAAGGCAACAAGGCAACCGCTTGTTACTCTCGGGGTCTCCTAGTCGCTCAGGCAAATCATATTGTCTAAAAATGCATTTTTCCATCGATACGATGACATCATAGCGCCAAGTGCGTGCTCTTTCAGTCAATTAGTGCGCATATACACAGCCTGGCCCCCGGCCCAAACATTTTTTATTGTCATTTTGAGGAATTTATCTGAATGTGCAAAAACTATTTCTGTTCAAAATTGTTTGAAATGTCAAATGTTTGAATATTAACTGTTCGTTTATTGTACTGTGCCAACTGTACTACTATATGAGTACGTATTTTCTATTGTTTCATTGAAAATAAAACAGCAAAGTCAATTTGGCTGTCATCTGTTCTAATTATGAGACACAATTCTCTCTTTCATGCTTGAAATAAGAAATGATTACTTTGAAAAAGCAGTTTTATACTTGTGAGTGTTGATGACACAGCTTTGCAACAGTTGATAGTCTAGTTTCAAGCATTTTTTTGCTCAATATAGGTCATAAAATCTCAGCAACAAGCTGTAATATCTTACTGAGACAATTTAGGACCAAAACCCTTAAAACAAGTAAAAGACTAACATAAAATCTGCTTAGTGATAAATATTATCTTATTAGACAAAAAATAAGCAAATATCACCCTTATTTGGGATATTTAATCTTACTTAGATTTCAGTTTTTGCAGTGTACATGCTATCATCAGTTGAAAATAGTGATGCTGTCAGGACGTGGACTATGGAGTGGTTGTTTTCCCGAGATGCAAGTGAACTTGGACCGGACATGGCGTGAAGGTAGTGACATCTTTTATTTTAACACTAAAACTAAAAAAAAGAAGCAAACAAAAGGCGCGCACAATGGCGGAGAACAAACTATGAAACCAAAAGACTAGCACAAAGGCAATTAACTAAGAGCACGAAACAAAAACACTTACTGTGGCATGGCATGAAGCATGAACTATAGTGGACATGAATATCATGGGTAGCAGTAGCATGGATGGATAGGTAAATAGGGGTATGATAAGATAGATAGATAGCATGGTATGAAAGGATATGTCACCAGGACGAACAACAGAAACAGACAGGCTTAAATAGCAGTGACATGATAGTGACAGGTGTGCGAGTGCAAAGCATGAGACAGGTACGTGACATGAGGATGTGAACCAGGTGAAACTAATGGTTGCTATGGTGACAAAGCAAGGGAGTGAAACCAGGAACTAAAAAGTGTCCAAAAACCAAGCAAAATATAACTAAACAAAACATGATCACAGGCATGACAGATGTCAGGTAAAGCCAGATTATAAAGAGTCCTATTTCTTTTTAAATTACATGCAAAGGTTTTTTAAAAGTGCAATACATTTTCATAACATGGTCACTAATGCCTAGTTTCTCTTGTTATATTCTAATTTTTATTGTTATATTTCTATTCTTATTGTTGCTATTTATTTTTATTCTTATCTATTTTATTTCCATTTATACCCCCGTTATTTACTTTTTAAATTTGTTCTCAATTCTGTACACTGCTCCTAGAATTTAAATTTTTCTGAGGGAACTCTCCTGAAGGAATCAATAAAGTACTATCTATCTATCTAAAATGCTGTGGATGATTGGTGTTCCATATGTCTCACAATAAACAAATTACACATAAAAAGGCTTCAAAATAGACGCCCCAATATAATTTTCTTTGTCATATTGTGTGCAAATCAGCGGCAATCTGCAGGTAAACAACCGATTTAAAAATGTCACGCCATCATTTCACTAATTACCTTACAATTGATAGGTTTAAAGATAAGGTGGTGCCATGTCTTGTTCCGTAAGTGACTCGTGTACAAATAATATTTGTATAAAGTACCGATGACCACGTGCTGTCTTGTGAATAGTTGCACATTGTCCACACACATAATTAAGACGAATGGACGAGGCGGCCCGAGGCACAATGTGGCCCTCCCTCTATCACACATACTCTCAAGATTGAAATTGGACTTTGTCACTCTGAGTCACAAGATCCAGCTGTAAACGAACAGAGCGGCCATTGAGCGAGATGCCAAGGAGTGATGTGTGACTGTGCCGGGGAGTTGTCCTCCCTTCTCTGGCTTTGACCAGCAGCAGCATCCCCCCCTCCCGCCCCTTCCCTAAAGCCAGAAGCCTCTCCATCACTTTACCCAGTGACCTGAAACTGCAGGGCCAAACAAACCTAAGCAGAACCTCAGTCATCATAATGAATCCAATGCTATGCCTGATTGAACAAGGCCTGCACAAACATCCATTGCAACTCTAAATTATTTGACATTAATACAAATGAATAAGAGCTGTCAAAATAACACCCAAGTAGGGCAATTTTGTGCATGATGTCACTAAGATGACATATCAAAACAACACTAAATTAAAGTGCACTTTTTGTACAGAACGCCACTACAATATTTTAAAACAAATAAAGTGCCCTTTTGTGCATGATGTCACAAGATATTTCATAAACTGTAAAATAAAAATTAGCTGCATAATAGGAAATCAAATGGTGTATGTCCTTCACTATGTGGTAGGTCACTGCGGACGTTATCTCCTGTTTTTGACTATTTTTTTCATACGGTGATCTGGAAATGGATAATGCCAGGCTCAATTGGGTCAGTGCTGGTTGCTTCGGCATTTTGTTGGTGTGGCACCGGCCGAGAGGTTTACATGTGGAGTTTCAAGCACTCCTTATTCTCCAGCGGGTGACTTTTCAAATGATGCTACAAATTAGTAGTGCTGCTACTTTTTGTAGCAACGCTTTTGCCGCATACTTTACATAGTATGGTTGTCTGTTCAACATCTTCCCGCTTGAAGCCAAACCACCGCCAGACGATGGACCCCGTGCTGTTTTTCTTGGGAATTAATTCTTCTTCCTCCATTTGTTAACGGATTTGCACATTCTCTCACTCTTATTAGCACTCGCACCGTTCCGCTAGCACCACTTGCCACAGCTAACCTTACCCATGTCGCTACCTCTCTGCTCGGCGAGGGCGTATGACGTTGCACGCGCGACAGTATGTGACGTGTGTAACAAGGTGCGCTTGTTTTATCTGTCTGTGAGAAGGAGAGACAAGAAAGAGTGAGGGTTTTTTTTTCGATTGATTGAAACTTTTATTAGTAGATTGCACAGTTCAGTACCGTATTTTCCGCACCATAAGGCGCCCTGGGTTATAAGCCGCGCCTTCAATGAACGGCATATTTCAAAACTTTGTCCACCTATAAGCCGCCCCGTGCTGTAAGCCGCATCTAACTGCGCTAAAGGAATGTCAAAAAAACAGTCAGATAGGTCAGTCAAACTTTAATAATATATCAAAAACCAGCGTTCTAACAACTCTGTCCCAAAATGTACGCAAATGTGCAATCACAAACATAGTAAAATTCAAAATAGTGCAGAGCAATAGCAACATAATGTTGCTCGAACGTTAATGTCACAACACACAAAATAAACATAACGCTCACTTTCTGAAGTTATTCTTCATTCGTAAATCCCTCGAATTCTTCGTCTTCGGTGTCCGAATTGAAAAGTTGGGCAAATGTGGGATCCAAAATGGCCGGTTCCGTCTCGTCGAAGTCATCGGAGTCAGTGTCACTGTTGTCCAGCAGTTCTGTGAATCCTGCCTTCCGGAAAGCTCGGACCACAGTTGTGACCGAAATATCTGCCCAGGCATTTACGATCCACTGGCAGATGTTGGCGTCGTCTGGCGCTGTCTCCCTGTCTTAGTGAAGGTGATGTTGGCGTCGTCTGGCGCTGTCTCTCTGTCTTAGTGAAGGTGTGTTCGCCTTCTGTCATCCATTGTTCCCACGCAGTTAGCAGTCTAGCTTCGAATGCCCTGTTGACACCAATATGTAGCGGCTGGAGGTCTTTTGTCAATCCACCCGGAATGACGGCGAGTATTGAATTAAGCGCGTAAGCGTGTCTCTTAATGTGATGTTATGAGCTAGCAAATATAACAACTACACTACCCAGCATGCAACGATAGTGACGAGCATGCGCGGTAGCCCTGAGAAGCGTTGTTGTATGCTGGGAGTTAGAATGTGGTTATGAGCACGCTGTGAGTAAACGTTGAGAACTCAGTTAACACGCCTCGTCTGCATTATTTATAATTAGACAGACAACACACTTAATAGGAGCCATTTTGGGGTCTTTACATAAACACACAAATGGAAATGAAACGTCACATATCCCAGCATGCACCGCGCGCTTCTTCTACGGGGAAAAAAGATGGCGGCTGTTTACCGAAGTTGCGAGACCGAAACTTTATGAAAATGAATCTTAATATTTATCCATATATAAAGCGCACCGGGTTAAAAGGCGCACTGTCAGCTTTTGAGAAAATTTGTGGTTTTTAGGTGCGGCTAATAGTGCGGAAAATACGGTACATATTCCGTACAATTGACCACTAAATGGTAACACCCGAATAAGTTTTTCAACTTGTTTAAGTCGGGGTCCACATTTATCAATTCATGGTGAATGAGAAAAGTCTGTAGCGTAATGCCCGAAGATAAAAGCAACTGTGTGAGAACGTATACTCGAATACTCTACTCAGTGGCCTAGTGGTTAGAGTGTCCGCCCTGAGATCGGTAGGTTGTGAGTTCAAACCCCGGCCGAGTCATACTAAAGACTATAAAAATGGGACCCATTACCTCCCTGCTTAGCACTCAGCATCAAGGGTTGGAATTGGGGGTTAAATCACCAAAAATGATTCCCTGGCGCGGCCACCACTGCTGCCTACTGCTCCCCTCACCTCACAGGGGATGATCAAGGGTGATGGGTCAAATGCAGAGAATAATTTCACCACACCTAGTGTGTGTGTGACAATCATTGGTACTTTAACTTTATACTCACGAAATAGTCATTTTCTACATCGCACAGAGACAAACCCACAATATATCGAGTATATTCGATATATCGCCCAGCCCTACACCGAAGCCTCCCTAAAATGGCACACACGTCAACATGACTGTATGAAGACAGAACTACTGTGAAATACAGTAGCATTTAAAAAAAATACAATCAAAAACAAAAGAAAGGGCGTTGAAGGGAATCCCATTACACTAGGAAGTGTACACAATACGTTATGAAAGTATCAATATAATTGACTATTCTATGGAAACCATTAATTCCTGTCCCCTATTAAGTGGTTTAAATGATTCTGTAATAGGCCATACATCTCATGATGCCCTTTATGAGATCACCACCACCTCCCCCCCAGAACTTAATCGACCCTCAGTCTCATTTCGCTTTCAAGTCTGATGCAGCGGGACATTTGTGTCGATGCTCAACGTTTAAAGGGTTCAACCTCTCAAATAGTAGATCTACATAGTTTGTATACCGAGCCCTGGTCTTTTTTGGTACTGGTTTCTAATTAAGTCGAACCGCAAAGATTCTAGACCAGTGGTGTCAAACGTACGGCCCGAGGGCCGGATCAGGCCCGTGAACAGGTTTTATCAGGCCCGCGGGATGAGTTTGCCAAGTATAAAATTTAACCTGATTTTTTTTAATGAAAGAAACAGCTGTCCTAAATGTGTCCACTGGATGTCGCAATAGCAAGTCTTTGTATCTTTGTAGATGATGCAACATATGTACAAAATAAACCACGTGATGTTAGTATATCAGTCGAGGAAAATGATCAAACTACATAAATGTTTTTTTTTTCATTCAGCTGACCGTTGTAATTCTGACATTCACTTCTGTTGTCGCTACGCTTAAAAAATCTGCTAGCAATAATTACAAATGAAGTAACACTACACAAAAATTTGTAACACAATATTTCCTCCTTAAAGGGCCCTCAAAGTCACGCACGTTAATAAGAGGCAGTGTCTGTTTGAAGTGAACGAGTTATTTACACAAAGATTTTGTAAATGTTTATTTACATACCTTAATTCAGTGGTTCTTAACCTGGGTTCCATCGAACCCTAGGGGTTCGGTGAGTTGGCCTCAGGGGTTTGGCGGACCCTCCGCCGCGGAGTTCAAGACACACCGACTCATCGTGTACATAAAAACTTCTCCCTATCGATGTATTATGAATACCCCCAAACGATGTTCCCTCTTATTTTCCATCAGATTTGCATGTGTGTGATTTGTTGTGAGTTCATGCACTGTGTTGGTTTTGTTCTTTGAACAAGGTGATGTTCATGCACGGTTCATTTTGTCCACCAGTAAAAAAACATAATTTTGTCTTGAATTTGAACATTTTTATTTTTATTTTTTTCCACTAAAGAAGGGTTCGGTGAATGCGCATGTGAAACTGGTGGGGTTCGGTACCTCCAACAAGGTTAAGAACCACTGCCTTAATTGTTTCCAAACGGTGTCTGTAACATGGCATTAAAATAGCTTCAGTTCAGTTCAGTTATTTATTTATTTCATTCATAAAATAATAATTCCACAATGACACTTTGGTGAGTTTACTGAGAAATTTGTGAAGCTGAATCAATGCAAAAAGAATGCCATTAAAACACAAGCACTTGTAAATGTGTTCACACATTATCTAATGCTAACAATGCTAACTTAATTACATTACGACAGCCCGTTCAAGTATGGATGAAAACACTTCGAGAGACATCACACATGACTTTTAAAAAATTCTGCCTCCAGTGTGCGCGTGTGTGCGCGCACGGGTAAAGCCTAGCTTTTGGCTTGTGTCCTTTTGAAAAAATTAAACTATATAATCTTAGCAACATAACATGTTGAATGGTGTTGTTATACTTCTATACAAAGGCAGATACATACACGGCCTATAGGGATGGGTACCGAATTCTGTCAGTACTACGGGGGCTCCACTTTTCAAAATGCGCTAGCTCGATGCTAAATTACACAAAATGTGTCATAGACATGCTACTGATTAGCATTAGTGATTTTACTTGGCGGTTTTAACACCTCCAAATTTTGTAATGAAAACTACAACTAAGACACACAAGACAATCAAAAAGCTGGTGAATAATAAGTACAACACTTACTGTGTAAACACTTTTTAGGGTGCAACAAAATACTATATTGAGCTTAACGGCAAAAACTACTATCGCACGAGGCAACACACAGTAGCCTATACAATACTACTATCCAACGTATTGAAATTACAAATGCATGCAAAGTCCGCTTCATAATACTGAGACTCAGAAGTGTAAGAAACCAAGATATAACAACTGGACAGCAGAGGTATCATTACCAGCTCACTGTTAAAAGTTAAATAAAAAAAATGAGATTTTATCATTAAACATACTGACATTGATTAACACATGACACAAAGAAAAGTAGCAAAAATCTGTATTGTTGAGTACCGGCACCGTTTACGAGGTACCGAATCGATTCAAATGTGAAAGATACCCATCCCTAGCAGCCTATAACACAAACAAGCACAACAACAGAGAGTAGACGAGTGAGGATTTCCACCATAATGTAGATCATTAATAATTAGTCATTATATTCAAAAACCAAAGTGTTAAAATGTGCAACCAGTCAGCTGATGTTGCTAGTCAAGGCTTTTGATGGGCCAAAAAGTGCATTTGTGAAGATGTATATTTAAACAGAGGTAGTAGAAAATGAATTATCTCTTTGAAGGATGAAGATGGAACTGGTAGCTTGACCTTAGAACAAAAGCATCAGGAACTTCCACACATGGGCGCGCAGAAGAAGATTGATATATGTGCAAAGCTTGCAATGCTTGGTAACTCCCCAAGCATTGCAGAACTTCGTAGTGTCAGCATATTTCAATGTTGTCAATACTGTACAACCTGTCAACACATACAAGTACTCCTGAGGGATGGTAAGACTTTAAGGCTTACTTTACTCCCCAATGTCCTCCAATGGATATGACTACCACATTACAGAAAATCCAACTGTCATAAAAATGCTATTATTTTCATGTCGTATCGTCATCTATTGTGAGGGTTGAACCTAATTTAGAACAAGGAAGGCTGTAGCACAAACAAAAACAAAGGAAAATAACACCAATAATACAATTAGCCATGTTAACCGCTAAGTTGGAGCTCTTGAACGCTACCAGGGGTGGGTGGATTGATACAAATATTCACAGTAATGATACCAAGTATAGTCTCAGCATATTGATATTGTTGATCCAGCAGTGACTACATTGTTTTGTTGTGTTTGTTATTGTTTACAAACTCAGTAAAAATACATCTCTAGACACAGGAGGATTTTAAGTGCAAAAATCAAAGGATTTAAACTAGAGCTAATAGTAGTTGTTGCTTTTCTTTGAAATTTTAAGGGAATTGGTAAAAAAATATATATTTAACTGATATTATTACACCACCATTGTGTTGTCAACCATGTTTTTTTCTGATTATAACAGTTATCAATAATAATTTAATCATTCAATGATCTTGAAATGTTCAAGCATCAGCATTGGTATTGTCAACACTGCCCCCAACTACTTGGTATTGAATCGATACCCAACTTTGTACTCTAACCGGAAACTAATTTAAAGTAGCCAAACAATAGAATAATAGGTGCTTATTATATTTCAAGAGAAGTGGAGGTAGAACCATGTCACAAAAGAAAGTAACCAGCCATTACCAGTAAAATAGCAAGTTGATTAATAATAGTTTTGAGAAAATAACCGAAATTATGCACTTTGTTACCGCATATATCAGCAGCTAAATGAAGGTCGTTTCTAACACTTTTATAAAAACGGTTAAATATACACAGTATAGTGTTGTCTCAATACCAATATTTTGGTACCGGTACCAAAATTATTTCGATACTTTTCAGTACTTTTGAAAATAAAGGGGACCACAAAATTTTTTATTATTGCCTTTATTTTACCAATAAATCTTAGGGTACATTAAACATATGTTTCTTATTGCAAGTTTGTCCTTAAGTAAAATAGTGAACATTCAAGACAACTTGTATTTTATTAGTAAGTAAGCAAACAAATGCTCCTAATTTAGTCTGCTGACATATGCAGTAACATAATATGTCATTTTCCATTATATTATTGTGTCAAAATTATTAAGGACAAGTGGTAAAAAAAAAAAAAAATATTAATCTACTTGTTAATTCACTGTTATTATCTGCTTACATTCTCTTTTAACATGTTCTGTCTACACTTCTGTTAAAATGTAATAATCACTTATTGTTTGGATGTTTTACATTAGTTTTGGATCATACAACAAATCAATCCGATACCAAGTCGTTACAGGATCATACATTGGTCATATTCAAAGTCCTCATGTGTCCAGGGACATAATTCCTGAGTTTATAAACATAATATGAATTTTTTTTAAACGATGTTGTGATGCCAAAAAATATTGACGTAATCATAGTAGTATCGACTAGATACACTATTGTACTTGGTATCATTACAGTGGATGTCAGGTGTAGATCCACCAATGGCATCTGTTTACATTTTGACGTCGGTGACCTACGGTATGTAGTGAAACATGTTTAGCTATTCCTCGTCCTGCAGGGATGATACTTGTTAGAAACTTACTTTATTTGTCGCCATGGAGACCAGGATTAGTGATTTAGAAGTAGCTAAAACACTGCCGACTGCAGATGGACGTTAGCCATGTCTTAAAGCACCTCTTCCGGTGGGCGTTTCAGTGTTATAACTTCACCTTCATCGTCAGTTTTTAAGCCAAAATGCGTCCGTTCTCCCTTTTCTGTCTACACACTGTGTCCGCTTGTAAGTACTCCGTGATTGTGCGGGACCGGTACTTTTCAGAGGCGGTATTGTACCGAATATGATTAATGAGGATCGCGGTACTATCCTAATACCAATTGATTGATTGATTAATTGAAACTTTTATTAGTAGATTGCACAGTACAGTACATATTCCGTACAATTGACCACTAAATGGTAAGACCCGAATAAGTTTTTCAACTTGTTTAAGTCGGGGTCCATCCATCCATCCATCCATTTTCTACCGCTTATTCCCTTTAGGGTCGCGGGGGGCGCTGGAGCCTATCTCAGATACAATCGGGCGGAAGGCGGTGTACACCCTGGACAAGTCACCACCTCATCACAGGGCCAAAACAGATAGACAGACAACATTCACACTCACATCCATACACTAGAGCCAATTTAGTGTTGCCAATCAACTTATACGTTAATCAATTCATCGTACAAATATATACTATCAGCATAATACAGTCATCACACAAGTTATTCATCAGAGTATATACATTGAATTATTTACATTATTTACAATCCGGGGGGTGGGATGTGGAGGGGGTTGAGGCGGGCGGGTTAGGTTGGGTTGCTAGCAGCATACTTCAGTCATCAACAATTAGATCATCTGAGAAATGGACATTGTAACAGTGTAGGTCTCACTTTGTAGGATATGTACAACAAGCGGTGAACATAGTGAGCCCAGAAAGCATAAGAACAAGTATATAAATTTGATTATTAACATTTGATTATTTACAATCCGGGGAGGTGGGATGTGGTGGGGGCGGGGGGTTAGGCTTCCTGGAGGTGTTCTTTTAGTGTGGTTTTGAAGGAGGGTAGAGATGCACTTTCTTTTACACCTGTTGGGAGTGCATTCCATATTGATGTGGCATAAAAGGAGAATGAGTTAAGACCTTTGTTAGATCGGAATCTGGGTTTGACGTGGTTTGTGGAGCTCCCCCTGGTGTTGTGGTTATGGCGGTCATTTACGTTATGGAAGTAGTTTGACATACACCGTACAACCCTAATACAGTACAATACAAAAATTCCCAAAAGCAATTGTTTAGGGAATAACACTTCAGCCGGTGATTTTTCTTTAATATTACACTAAGGTAAAAAAAAAAAAAATAATAATAATGGCCGTCTGTTTAGACCTAACACAAGAGAGCTAAATCATGTTGCAATCGGACAGACACCTTGTAATAAATAGCATGTTTCTTCTTTATACGACAAGCTTGACTTTGTATGACAGAGTTGGCAGCACAAGCATTGGAGGGTTTAAATCATATTATCTACACAGATGCCAGCATATCTCACACTCTGAGGAGTGGGAAAGTGGCAGCAGTATGATCCTGGCACCATGAAAATGGTGCGAGCTGGGAGGCTGCATAGAGAATGCTACCCCACTCACTCGAATCCAAACACACACAGTTAGACAAATGGGGGGGAAAAAGTTAAGAGGAGAAATTAGGGTGAAAGGAAGAATGGTCAGGGGTGGTGGTATGTGGGATTAATTAAAAGCTGTAGTCATTGGTGTGCCTGTGACACACAGCCAGATGATCTCTGTGTGAGAAGAATCTGTTCCTACAAATCATTTCCTCCCACATTGAGGGGAGCAAAATGGGACTGGGTCTGCAGAGAAAGGCAACGATTTCTCTTCTGGAATCCAAGAATCCAAAAAGAAGGAAAAGGGAATGAGGCGAGGGGAGGAATACTTAAACTTTTGAATAAGAGTTAAATGAATTCATTTCAATCCAACGATGCACTCGACCCATTGTGGGATCAAATGATCTAAGCCACTGTAATCCTAAGCTTGAGCTGTGTATAACGTGTTCAAGTAAAAGTCGTGTGCGTCTATAAATACGATGGCACACAACACTCGGCTTAAACTAACATCTGGCAATGTCTCCGAATCTAACTCTTCACTTTTTTCTTGGGATGCTTGGCAATCTCTTTTTTCCCCTGGCAATATCACTAAGCAAATAAAAGATCATGGGGAATATTTGAGCTTTTAGAATCTTGAAAATCAAGAGAAACAATGATACTGTGTTCTCAACAATTTGCATCTATTGTTTATGCAGAATTATTCTCACAAATATTCAAGACAATGACTAACAGAGACAGGTCAATGTCAGAAATCTAAATCCAACCATTCAACTTAACCCGCTGCCTATTCTAAAAGCATGACCATGCATGTATCATGATCTCCCATGACAGGCATACATAACGCAAAGGTGTAAAAATCCAGGTCTGCAGGAGGTACTTCATCTGGCCTCGGGGCCATTTTAATATCTACGTGATTTTAGCCTAGATGGCAAACTTCAGCAATCATGACTCCAAAATGACTATAGCATCTCCACCATATCAACATCTTATGTAATTCAAATAACTGAAGCGGCCACAGTGGTATTATTAGGATGCATGGCACTAACCAGTCTTACTATGAGTGTCAGATTGTCAACAAAAGTAACAATAATTTAACTGTACACAACTAAAAACGACAAAGTAACACATTGAAGAAAAATACAGACACAAATTATAATTGTAAAGACAACAAAGCATGCTGGGACACATTCTCACACTTCCCAGAAAGTGTCCTTATCTACAAACATCCCGACTGAAGTTCCACATCTCCCAGATTCTGTTGTTTTTGTGTGCAAAATGTTGTAGTCTTTTGATGTTAAAAGGACAACGGGGAGATTGTCAATCAACAATCACTTTTTTTTTTAAACGAACAAGCACAACTCTGTCAGTGTGCACACAAAATTGGTTTCTTGGATTTTATCTCTACCTCTCTTTTTCCTGCACTCATTCTGCAGCGAAGACAAAACCAACTCCTTCCCTATCAACAACACCTGGGGAGCTGAACTCTGTTCGCCGTGCCTGCAGAGCGAGTCCCGGCCTACAGACATAACACACACACACACACACACACACACACACACACACACACACACACACACACACACACACACACACACACACACAAGCACACACACCACATGGACCATGGGTGCATATGCACATATACCCCATGTCTTTGCCACCGCTTCACTCCTTAGGGGCGACGGATGGCTGGAGCAGTGCCAGAAAAGGAGGATCTTCGCCTCCAAACACCCCCCCTCCTGTTGCAAGTCTAGTGGTTTCTGTGCCGTAACATGTGTAGTGTATGTGTGCGTATCGTGGCTACTGAGCTTTTAAATTTTCTTGGTCCCAGTCTGGGACCACCAGCCCACCAGAACATTTCGCCCTCCCCCCACACACACACACACCTTTTTCCCACCTTTTACGGGGTGCCGTAAGTGACGACTCATCAGGGTTCCTGCTCCCATTACAATGTATGTCTGCTCGGGTTTGTGCAAAAAAATATATATATATGTTGTACTTCTGCAGTGACAATAAAGTTATTTCCCTTTTCTGGGCACCAGTCACAACGTATTTGCGGACTTTCTGATTGTCGGATAAATAACTCTTTAAATAGAAAGATGCTTTTTAAAAGACACATTTCCTCCACACCAGTGTAAAAAAAAGTCATTAACACAAGTGGTGTTAAAAAAAATATATGTCAACATGAAAATACAGTCTCTAGCCGTCATGCACATTTTGTCCAAGGTAGAAAACGTAACCACACTTACCACCTCTGTTTCTTTAAAATCAGCGCACACTTATGGACTTTAGTTTTGTTAATTGTCTGTGCATGTTATATAACGCATGCACTTAAAAACAAGGACTTTATAAAATGGGTAACCTATTATTTAACATAGTGATTAAATAAAATTGACCCTGTGTTTTTCTTTGCTAATGCATGTGCATGCTAGCATGTTGTAACAAATTGTAAATATTGAAAAAAAACTTTACTTCAACCTGTGTCAAGACATTCTCAAACACAACTCAATACTGGAGTGGTAAACAGCTATCAATCTTTTGGCAAAATTCACAGCAAAGTTGGAAATAACATTTAAAAACATATTTGGGAAAACATTGCACTTGTTTCCCTTTGTGCTGTGTGAGTTAGACCAAATACAAGTAATGACACATTCACCCAGGTGTCATTAAGAGCAACTCTTAGCTCGGGGCAATGTCTGTAGTGAAAACAAAAACACAGGGAACGTTGCAAGATGGCTCATTAATTCCAACTGAGGTCATGCTAAAACTGTCAGAAAAATGAAGTATTGATGTAGGATACAGGGAACGTTTGCGTTGTTCCACCTCGACCTGGGCCGATAATCAATAAATCAAATAAACTATAAATTTAAATGAACTGGATAACTTTGCCGGCATCGATAAATTGCCATGTCTATGTGTGTTTCTTTCATCTCTTGCTTCCAAACAGGGTGCAAGAGGTTTCATCCTTTGCATCATTTTCAGCACCCGAGTGCAATCGTTCAACAGCAGAGTTAAATGAAGGTAGTAAACCATTGTGTCAGTCATCTACAATCTTTGTCTCTGTGAGTGGAGGTGAGACTGCTAGTTTCAGACCGCAAGTACTACAAGGTAATAAAAATTAGGAGGAAAAAAGATGATTGAAAAGCCAAAAGTCCCGTTGTGGGGATATTTTGGTTTCAAACCGAATGAGGAAGATTAGCCTATAAACTCGGATGAACAGCCCAATATGCTGAATTTACTGCAGTCGACAAGGGCAACCCCCTAAACACCCAAAATTGACATAAAACAGCAAGTGTATATTTACTTAGGCTATGTCTACACTACCCCTTAAACTAATAATTATTTAGCCTAAGCCTCGTGTCAGCCACACTAAATCAGCATTTAAGGTCCCCCTCCTCGGACAATTTTTTACACGGGTAAGTGTGCCGTCTATTTCTTGAATCTCCAGCTCATAGCTTTGTATAGACTCATCGATCATTTACAAACTGATTTCGGAGAGGAAGTGACGTCAGAAAGATGGAGGCGAGTCATCCAGATATGCCCGTGTGGAAATCACACATGAATACCTTAAGAGAAGCAAACGAGCGATTGCAGCTATTTCGGATACAACACATCTCAGACGGCAACATAGACGGTTGAGCGACGGTTTTGGATAAGGCCTGGAAGAACGGCAGCCTGGTGGGATATGTTTGTCACCGAGTGTGTTGTGTCAGAGGAACGGCAAGAGAACTGTCAATCAGAATGTGCAATAATGTTATGTTACTTACTCTGCCTTGTATATACATTTTATTTTTTTATTTTTTTAGCTAAGTACCGTGTGACTTGTTGAAGGGTGGACTAGCAAAGTAAGATTTTCATTGTACGGCAAACTGTCTGTTTAACTGTGCATATGACAATAAACAATCTTGAATCTTGAATCTTCAAATGTCCAGGTCAGCTGTTATTCTACTTAGTGAAAAACTTTGTCCATTCGTCGAAGGGGAGACAACGACAGACTACGAAAAACAGCGAATACATTTGGACTGGCAATGCAGACTATTACTAGTTATTGTCCGCGATGTATATCGAGCGATTACTCAACGTCTAGTTTTGTACTCCATAACTATTGTGAAGCCATGAAGTGGTTGCAGCCGTCAAGTACAGCCGCCAATTTCAGCCTCCAAGCACAGTGTCCTGAACAGATATCTGATTGTTGTAAAAATATTCTTTATCACATTGTTTACTTCCAGACGTCCATTAAAGATATGATTCATGTATGATGGCTCAGGTGTGATTCACTACAATAGTCTAACAGCTGCTGATGGTGAGGTAAGCAAGGTTTACTGTTAAAAGAAATGTGGCAATAGTCTACATTGAAACACAGGGTAAGTATACACTTCCAGGTCAGAGGTGACTATGACGCGCGCATTTTTTTCGAGCATGCCTACTAGGTCGCGTTGCGGTGGGATTTACCCTGGATAACCTTAGTGTAGGGGGCTTAGACCATGTCTACACTAAGTCGTTTAACCCCTTGAACGAATAATTATTTAGCCAAAGCCCCATTTCAGCCACACTAAACCAGCGTTTAAGGTTCCCCATCTCGGACAAATTTTTACACAGCTAAGTGCGCCGTGTATTTCTTGAACCATACAAAGCACTTAGCTTTGTATGAACTCATTGATCGTTTACAAACTGAGTTCGGAGAGGAAGTGACGCCAGAAAGATTGCGCCAACACAGGAAGAGACATCAGAAAGAACGCGCCGCAACCAGCTTCATAACAAAGATGGAGGCGGATCATCCAGACATGCCCGTGTTTCTCCTTTTTGTACATGTACAGGCGCTTTTGGAAATCACAAATCAATGCCTTAAGAGAAGGCAACGGGCGAAGAGATGTTTCCAATGTCCGGGTCAGCTGTGATTCTACTTAGCGAAAAACTTTGTCCCTTCCTCTCGTTGATGTGGTACAGCCAGTGTGTGACTACAAATATTGCTTTACGAATGTGACTGTGAAATGGCCATGCAGCGTGCATGATGCATGCATCTTTGCTAACTCCGCCATTAGCGCGTAGCTGAAAGATGGAACCATCCCCTCGTGTCCCAAACAACTGCTGGAAGATGAAGATCTGGTCCGTTTTTCTTTGGGGTGACCCAACTTATCCCCTGACGCCATATCTCCCGAAAGAATACCCCAACGACGCAGTCAACTCACAACAACAATACTTTGGGTATTCTCTGGCTAGATTAATTGTTGTAAAATGTTCTTTATCGCATTGTTTACTTTCTCATGTCGATTAAAGATTTGATTAATGTATGATGTCAGGTGTGAGTCACTACAATAGGGCCCCACAGCACACTGGATTCTAGTTCATTGAAATACCTCAACACTGGATAGGTCGCGTTGCGCCGGCGGACGGAGGGGGGCGGGGGTCTTAAACGGTGGCATTGTTGTGTGTGGACACGGATAAGGTTAGGTGAGATTTACCCTGGATAACCTTATCTGGGTTAGTGTAAACAGGGCCTTAGTCATATATTCACCTAACTCTGTAGAAACGAATACTCACCGTTAATTATGTACTCCTCAATGAGTTTCTCGCTCCTGTAGCACACACACCACTGTGTTAGCGTGCTGATTAACGATGGAAGCCTGTTGCTCAGACCTTAAACTCGCAATTTTAAAACAAATATCGTAGTCGATGTTTTGCGGAACATGAATGCAGTGGATTGAAACATCACCTAGAAGGTGAAGGTGTATCGCAAAATCTTAATGTACAGTGGAACCTCTACTTACGAACACCTCTATTTGCGACTTTTTCGGTTAACAAACCTTTTGATCACAACAAATATGCCTCTGAGTGCGAAAAATGTTTCAGTGTACGAAAGCTTCATTCATTCATTTATTTTGTGTGCCGCTTGAAGCTTTAGGGCGCTGCCATTTTGATGACATCACATCCTGTGCAGTACAGCACATAAAGGGCACGGCCATCTTGGAGAGGTGCAGCCTCCTACGTCACATCCGTTTTATACAGTCCAATACTCGATGGCCACTTCTCAGTGCTTCAGCTTGTGTTTCTTTTGTCGCCATTCACCAAGTGTCTATTTTACTTACTCAATATGGGTTCAAAAAAGTCAAGAAATCAGCCTGGAAAGAAGGAGAGATTGTCTGCCTTTCGCAGACAGCAAGGTAAAAATGACTTTACTTTTTAACTTTTTTTGTTTTTATATTGAAATAATTGTAGGTCTATGGTTGTTACCATTTTTGAGAGCAACAAAGGGACTTCTGTGTGTGTATGCACGTCTTGATAGTTTAGCTTGCCGTTGTATTATTTTGATAAAAGTCAGATGGCCCTGCTGTAGTGGCTGCTTCTTGCAGGAGCTCTGTGCTGTTGTGTTTCTCCCCTTGTGTACGTGGTCCTTTAAAGTCGTTTGTGTCCTTTGTGTTCTTTAATGTTTCCCTTGTTTTTTATAACAAGATGGCGCCGCAGTGGCTACTGCAGTACTATGCTTTCTCATAGTTGTTGCGTTTTTCTTTGTTTCTTGCCTTGATCTAAGAGAGTACAGTCGACCAAGTCAAATTCCTTGTGTACTAAACATTTGATTTATTACCCCCCTGAATGTATAATATATATATATATATATATATATATATATATATATATATATATATATACATACATATATACATACATATATACATATATATATACATACATATATATATACATACATATATACATACATATATATATACATACATATATACAGGTAAAAGCCAGTAAATTAGAATTTTTTGAAAAACTTGATTTATTTCAGTAATTGCATTCAAAAGGTGTAACTTGTACATTATATTTATTCATTGCACACAGACTGATGCATTCAAATGTTTATTTCATTTAATTTTGATGATTTGAAGTGGCAACAAATGAAAATCCAAAATTCCGTGTGTCACAAAATTAGAATATTACTTAAGGCTAATACAAAAAAGGGATTTTTAGAAATGTTGGCCAACTGAAAAGTATGAAAATGAAAAATATGAGCATGTACAATACTCAATACTTGGTTGGAGCTCCTTTTGCCTCAATTACTGCGTTAATGCGGCGTGGCATGGAGTCGATGAGTTTCTGGCACTGCTCAGGTGTTATGAGAGCCCGGGTTGCTCTGATAGTGGCCTTCAACTCTTCTGCGTTTTTGGGTCTGGCATTCTGCATCTTCCTTTTCACAATACCCCACAGATTTTCTATGGGGCTAAGGTCAGGGGAGTTGGCGGGCCAATTTAGAACAGAAATACCATGGTCCGTAAACCAGGCACGGGTAGATTTTGCGCTGTGTGCAGGCGCCAAGTCCTGTTGGAACTTGAAATCTCCATCTCCATAGAGCAGGTCAGCAGCAGGAAGCATGAAGTGCTCTAAAACTTGCTGGTAGACGGCTGCGTTGACCCTGGATCTCAGGAAACAGAGTGGACCGACACCAGCAGATGACATGGCACCCCAAACCATCACCCAACCATGCAAATTTTGCATTTCCTTTGGAAATCGAGGTCCCAGAGTCTGGAGGAAGACAGGAGAGGCACAGGATCCACGTTGCCTGAAGTCTAGTGTAAAGTTTCCACCATCAGTGATGGTTTGGGGTGCCATGTCATCTGCTGGTGTCGGTCCACTCTGTTTCCTGAGATCCAGGGTCAACGCAGCCGTCTACCAGCAAGTTTTAGAGCACTTCATGCTTCCTGCTGCTGACCTGCTCTATGGAGATTGAGATTTCAAGTTCCAACAGGACTTGGCGCCTGCACACAGCGTATATACATATATATATGACGTGCGGTGAGGTTCATGGCTGGTGAGGCACTGACTTCATCACAGTCAGATTTACAAACATATGAACCCTAAAGAGTATCTTATTCACCATTTGATTGGCAGCAGTTAACGGGTTATGTTTAAAAGCTCATACCAGCATTCTTCCCTGCTTGGCACTCAGCATCAAGGGTTGGAATTGGGGGTTAAATCACCAAAAATTATTCCCGGGCGCGGCGCCGTTGCTGCCCACTGCTCCCCTCACCTCCCAGGGAGTGATCAAGGGGATGGGTCAAATGCAGAGGACAAATTTCATTACACCTAGTGTGTGTGTGTGACAATCATTGGTACTTTAACTTAACTTTAACTTTACACATACAAACTATAGCACACAAAAAAGCACATTTGATAAAAAAAACGTTATTATGGTCTTACCTTTACTTATAAATGAAGTCCATGTGCCGCTGTTCTGGTGGATGTATGCACCCCCTGACGGGAGTGTTTTATCAACTAAAGCCCTCACTTAAACTTTCCACGTGCAAGACTGAATCTATTTAAAAAAGTGTAACCGAGGGTTTATAAATGTCGCCTATACTGTATGAAACTACAAAATATCAAACACGGAGGCTCCAGTTTACACGAGGACCACTTTATTTACCTTCTTTCAAAAACCTCTGCTCCACTGTGTCATCACTTCCGCTCTTAGCACCTTCAAAATAAGAGCTCAAGGCATATACTGTATAGCAGCGCATAACAGGAACTTAACATCACAAAGAGGAAAGCCCATAAAAATAGGTTACAAAAGTGATTTAATAAGAAGCCAAAAAGTGCAAAAACAATAATGTTCGTGTTGGAGGAGTTGTGAATTAGGTAATGTTGTGGCCCTGCAGTCATTCACAACTCATCCAACACGAACATTATTGTTTTTGCACTTTTTGGCTTCTTATTAAATCACTTTTTTAAATAGATTCAATCTTGCACGTGGAAAGTTTAAGTGTGGGCTTTAGTTGATATAACACTCCCGTGTTTTTTCAACGGCGGGGGTGCAGGAGGCGGGACTACTGCGAGCCTCAGCCAGTGCATCTTTTGCAGCCGTTTTATGATCGCTCAGCACAAGAAATACGTTACACACATACAGTTGTTGACAAAATACACTGTACATTATATACCTCAGCTAACTAAACTATGGAAATGTATAATATAGTTCATATAGCAATACGGTCTCACTGCACAGCAGGCCAGCAGTTAGCAGAGTCCGCAATCCATGTTGAGGCACAACGCAGTGACGTGCCTCAACTGGCTGCTGTTCACCGCACCGTCTCTTCTCAGTATTTGAACGGCAAATGTGAAAATTCAGCGATTTTAAATAAAAATAATCTAAAACTGGTGAAGTTAAATGGAAAATAACTTTATAGTATAATCACTGGATACATATAACAATTTAATAAAATGTTTTTCTTTTTACATTTTTTTTCTTTCCATGATGGCAGGTGAGGCCCCGTCTCACCTGCCTCTAGTGACTGCACGTCACTGATATATATATATATATATATATATATATATATATATATATATATATACATATATATATATATTAGGGGTGGGCAAGTTAATGCGTTAATTTCGAGTTAACGCATCAATCTATTAATGCCGACAATTTTTTTATCGCGCATTTGCGTATGTTGTTTACATGCGTTTATTTTGTTAACGCCCATTGCTGGCTCCTGCGGAAAAGGAAGGAGAACGCGGAAGAAAACAAAACAAGCATGGAGAAGAAGGGTAACTCAACAGAACTTTTACAGGGTCATTTTCATTATAAAGTACTTCAAGGCGGCGGATTTGACAGAAGTAAAGTGGTTTGTAGCCACTGCCAAGCTGAATTTTCTTATCACAGGAGTACTTCCAGTCTAAAATATCACCTTAACGCGAAGCACACTGTTGATGCGAGCAAACCATTCAACAAAGCAGAAAGTGGAGCCAGGCTTGGGCAGACTACGTTAAATGCAGCGTGCGGGAGAAGTATAGATAAACCAGAGCAAGAGAAGCTAACAAATGCCACAGCGAAGTGGATAGTTACAGACTGTAGGCCCATCAGTGTTGTGGAAGACGCCAACCTGAGAAACATTGTGCCAATCGCAACAAGTGACAGCACGTATGAGCCGCCATCAAGACGCACCATCGCACCAAGAATACACCAGTTGTATGAAAGGAGAGGACTGTCAAAGTGACAACTTTACAACGTGCAGCTATAGTTGCTCTCAGTCGGGACTGCTGGACACCGATCGGTAAACATAATTACCTCGCAGTTACAGTGCATTATATTGATGAAAAGTGGGTGCTGCATTCACATGTTCTGTCTATAATGAAAACAGAGGAGAGGCATTATGGAAAGGAAAATTAGAGGAAAATGTTTCTGCTGTTACCTCAGAAATTGCCTGTTCGGATGTTATGATTGTGGCTCAGGGATTTGTATGTACATTATATTTATTTTCCATAACAAACAGGATAACTTAAATACCCTGACAGTGGCAATAAACTTGAATGTTTGTATTGACATTTTTTAGTTGATTTTCATAAAATATGCTATTTAACTGCTACTGTTTAACAAGTACTGATTTAAATTGTGTTTGCACAACAAATGTTTTGGCGCTTTTGTTCATATGAGAGAATATTCCAATAAAGCTGCACTACACACTACTTTTGAATTCATTATTGGGTTTTGCGTATACAATGCAGTTAATCGTGATTAATCGGAGAAATAGTGCGATTAATTATGATTAAAATTTGTAATTGTATATATATATATATATATATATATATATATATATATATATATATATATATATATATATATATATATACATATATATATTAGGGCTGGGCAACGATTCGTTTGATATATGCTATGCGCAGAGGCAATTTTTTTTTATTTTTTTATTAACCTTTATTTATAAACTGCAACATGTGTAAACAGCTGAGAAACAATAATCTAAATAAGTATGGTGCCAGTATGCTGTTTTTTTTCCCAATAAAATACTGGAAAGGATAGAAATGTAGTTTGTCTCTTTTATCCGATTATCAATCGATTAATCGAAGTAATAATCGACAGATTAATCGATTATAAAATTAATCGTTAGTTGCAACCCTATATACACATATACATACACACACACACATATGTTTATATGTGTATATATATATATATATATATATATATATACATATATTAAATACATATATATAATATACATATATACACATGTATACATATATACATATACATATATATATATACATTAATATACATATATGCATATATATACACATGCATATATTTATATATATTTAGTTTTTTGTTTTGTTTTACTCGTGGCGGCTTTAAATTTACTTTAAAAAATCTGATTACTTATGACGTCCTTACTGACTTCATACAAATCTAAACCGTCTAATCCTAATAGATTGACTTTGGCATGAGATGACTGACAGTAAACATATACGTGGACACTACATGCGCTAATGAAATCATAAGATGCCAGGAAATGCACGTTGAGCAAATTATGCTGGGAGATTTAAGTGTCTGTGATTTACAGTCCATCTAAAAAGCTTTGCAGGAAAATTGCATGTAAATTAGATAATGAACTGAAGCCGTCATTGTGACAAAGGTAAACTCGATGTGGGGCTAAAACCTACATGTACCTCCTTCAAATTGCCCTTGGTTGCAGACTACGGTAATAGCAAATGTGCTCAGAATGGTGCTGATGTGACACTGTTGGTGCCTTTTGTGTGAAGTCACCACAAGTTTGTCAATGACACCACAAGCTCATTAATCACTCAGTCGTCTGGTCGGGTGTATACACGACATAAGGGCAGGGTTGCAATGGAAGGAGGTTGAGCCCTCTAACACGGGCTCTCACCCCGGGAGCCCCGTTGGACTTGAATGGAGAGAGGTCCCCACACATTCATGTTAACAGGTCACTAATCAAATTATGTTGATAGCCGGGGACAGCACACAGGACAAGAGAATTCATTTAGCATCCTTTGCTCTTCTCTATTGTCTCTTTGCCAAGGCATCAGAGGGCCTGGGCTAAATGAGTAACCTCTTTTTTTTTTCTCCCTATATTGTGAGAGGCATTGATTTAATTCAACAAAGCTAGTAGGTCATTTGCAACTTTGATGACAGCATTGTCAAAGTCAGGAGCACTGTGCAAATAGGAATCAGCAGTATGAGCCATATGACTATAGCAGTGTCCTTCAACCACTGTCAAGTGTGCCGTGAAATACAGTCTGGTGTGCCGTGGGAGATTATGAAATTTCACCTAATTGGGTTAAAAATATTTTTTGCAAACCAGTAATTATAGTCTGCAAATAATGTGCCGTTGTTGAGTGTCTGTGCTGTCTAGAGCTTGGTAGAGTAACCATGTAATACTCTTCCAAATCAGTAGGTGGCAGCAGGTAGATGTATGGAACATGGTTTGTCGTAATCACAATATGCTGGAGGCAGTGTGCAGGTAAGAAGGTATTTAACGCTTAAACCAAAAATAAACAAAAGGCGAGTGCCGCTAAGAAAAGGCATTGAAGCTTAGGGATGGCTATGCAAAACGAAACTAAAACTGAACTCGCTGCAAAGTGAACAAAAACAGAATGCTGGACGACAGCAAAGACTTACGGCGCATGGAGCAGACTGTGTCCACAAAGTAGATCCGTACATCACACGACGATCAACAATGTCCCCACATAGAAAGATAGCGTCCGCACAACTTAAATAGTCTTGATAGCCAAAACAAAGCAGGTGTGGGGAATAGCGTTCAAGGAAGACATGAAACTGCTACAGGAAAATATCAACAAAACAGGAAAAGCCACCGAAATAGGAGCGCAAGACAAGAACTAAAACACTACATACAGGAAAACGTCAAAAACCTCAAAATAAGTCACAACGTGATGTGACAGGTCGTGACAGCACACCTACTTTGTAGTGATGCATGGTTGGTTATTGTTTGAATTCATAACCAACAATTGCGAAAACGACTTTTTATTGTCAATATCGGCTGCTGAGTTTCATTTTTCAATGATTTCTCCTGGTTGTATGCCTCGGGGATTTTTAAATGAATAAGATGTGCCTTGGCCCAGAAAAGGTTGAAAAACACTGGTCTATAGGGACAAATTATTGTAGCCAAAATAGTCTAACACGATATGGTCAATAAAAGACTGCACAACACATACAGTAAATACAAAGAATGTACGTGATTGGTGATTTCTTGTAGGTCTCCCGAGGTGACTGAACACTATAGTGTGTGACATGTCAGACTTTACGCTGTGTGTGGGCTCTTAAACATGAGCATGTCATTCATGTTGTATACCAGGGCCCCAAAGGGATCTTGTACCTTTTACTCCGTCACATTTTAATTAATCCCCTGATGACAGATTGGAGCTGGCAAGTTATAGATGTCTTAGGGCTAGGGTGAGGGTCTAGCGAGGAGAGAAGAACACCACAGTGAGGTTAATGCCAGACGCAGCCACCAGCGGGTCCATTCTTGGACAGGTGCTCCTCTGAGGTCACTCAGCAACTCCCTAAACACACAAACCTACCATCTGTCACCACTAAGGAATATAAACACATGGCCTCCATTAATTCTTAATGTGTACAATAAAGACAAATATTTTAGGGCCCTTTCATTAAAAAGCAAACACGTTCAGATTCTTGTAGCTCTGGGGCTCGTCTCTAAGTAAACTTGATATAATCAGCTTTAATGCGTATTTGACGGAGTGTAGAAGATATATTATCACCATTGGTTTCCTTGCTTGGAGAGATTTGTCATTTTGATTACCGTTCCAGCACACATTTTACACTAAGCAGGATTTTAATGTAAAGTTGGTCGTACATTTGACCCATCCTTGAGAAATGCAAATGATCTTTGAGGATGATTAATTGAAACCTTTGTGGCGGCCATTGTTTCATGCCCTCAAATGGGCCGTGGTGGGTGATTGCACACGCTGGCAGTGAAATTAATGGTGAGGTTGCCTATCCATGCTTGACCCAGTCCAGCTAGAATACTAAACATTGTGAAGGTGAATGGTGTGCTTAGGACCCAATGATAGAATTGTAACCTTTTACAGCAGAGACAAAATGCCTTCATTCATTTTCTATACCGCTTGTCTTCATTAGGGTTAACAGGTGAACTGGAGCCTATTCTAGCTGACTTCATGCGAGAGGTAGACCCTAAACTTGTCACCAGCAGCGTTTGGAATAACGTACACGTAAAGCTATTATTTTGTTCTGGTAAGGGATGGGAATCTTTCAATTCCGATTTTTGGGATGACAATTCGATTCAGAATCAGTTCTTAATTGAACATTTTTCTTTTGCTACGCCAAAATAATGCGCATGCATGCGTCATATAACACGCTCAGCGATTAACAAAAATTCACATAGTTTCCTCGACTGCGTGTAAGTGTGACCTGATATTAAAGATAGCGTATGATGTGCCACTTTTTTGGGCATTTTTGAAAATATCTTTGTTTGTGTTTGTTCGTTCCTGCTAAAAGACTGTGTGACTGTCTGAGGCCCTGTCTACATTAAGCCGGATAAGTCCTTAAATAATTATTTAGCCTAAGCCCCGTATCAGCCACACTAAACCATCGTCTAAGGTCCCCCTCCTTGGATAATTTTTTTACACGGGTAAATGCGCCGTGTATTTCTTGAATCTCCAACTCTTAGCTTTGTATGGACTCATCGATCGTTTACAAACTGAGTTCGGAGAGGAAGTGACGCCAGAAAGACCTCTCCCCACACAGGAAGTGACGTCAGGAAGAATGTGGAACAGCCAGCTTCATAACAACGGAATCGTAACGCGCGATTGCAGCTATTTCGGATACAACACATCTCAGACGGCAACATAGCAGTTGAGCGACTGTTTCGGATAAGGCCTGGAAGAACAGGAGCCTGGTGGGATATGTTTATCAACGAGTGTGTTGTGCCACTGGAACGGCAAGAGAACTTTCGAATGTCCAGGTGAGCTGTGATTCTACTTAGGGGAGACAACGAGAATGTGGGCTCGCGTGGACGAGGGAGTACTACGAAAAACAGAGAATGCATTTGGACTGGCAAAGGAGCCTATCAGTTATTGTCCGCGATGTATGTCGAGCGATTACTCAACGTCTAGTTTTGTACTCCGTAACTATTGTGAAGCCATGAAGTGGTTGCGGCCGTCAAGTACGACCACCATGAATTGATTTATGTGGACCCCGACTTAAACAAGTTGAAAAACGTATCCCGGTGTTACCATTTAGTGGTCAATTGTATGGAATATGTACTGTATTGTACAGTGTACTAATAAAAGTTTCAATCAATCAATCATAAACCAATTTCAGCCTACAAGCACAGTGTCCTGACCAGATATCTAAATCAATTGTTGTAAAATGTTCTTTATTACATTGTTTACTTTCACACATCCATTAAAGATATGATTCATGCATGATGGCTCAGGTGTGATTCACTACAATAGTCTAACAGTTGCTGATGGTGAGGTAAGCAAGGTTTACTGTTAAAAGAAATGTGGCAATAGGCTACATTGAAACACGGTAAGAATACACTTCCAGGTCAGAAGTGACTGACGCGTGCATTTTTTTTCGCGCATGCGTAGGCGGACGGAGGGGTCTTAAACGGTGGCATTGTGTGTGTGTGGACAAGGATAAGGTTAAGTGGAATATAGCCTGGATAACCTTAGTGTAGAAATGGCCTGAGATTCTATAAATGCAACGTGATTGGTGAGAGGACTGAGCATGGGGAAAACAGAGGAGGAGATACTATGAGAGAGAGCCGCTTTGTGTGCACTCTGAGACGTCTGTGGCGTTTATTATGCAAAACCAACTTTTCTAACCTAATGGTACCTGCTGTTATGTATCTGGGATCTGCATCCATCCATCCATTTTCTACCGCTTGTCCCTTTCGGGGTCGCGAGGGGTGCTGGAGCCTATCTCAGCTGCATTCGGGCGGAAGGCGGTGTACACCCTGGACAAGTCACTACCTCATCACAGGGCATAAGTCCCGAAAATTTGAAATCAAACTGTGGAGGCATTGCGGAGATATTTATAAAACAATCCTGCCTTCTTTTAATACTTCCACCAAACGAGCTGTTTGAAATGTGCACAATTGATGACGTCACAAATTGGGAAAACCGTCAGCAGATTATCCTAATATGGTATAAATGCACCCAGAATGTCTTGTGCGCGTCTGCCATTGTAGTCCGTGCTGTAGTAAATAAGCTCCTTCTTTTTTGCTATCACCTTGTTGTGTGGCAGACTGGGTCACACATGGACTCGCATTCTCCGCTATTGCCATTTAGCCTCCAACTATGTTTGCATTACACAAGATGGATACGGGATGATATTGCGAGAGTGAGCTGAGGTTCTTTTTTGCTAAAATTTGCCATTTAATGAAAGGGCATATATTTATTTTCATATGGTCCCATGGGAGCATCCTGGAGTTTGACACATGCTCTAATTCAGCTGTACGTATGACAACTGAAAGTATTTTATCTAGACTGTTTGCTTTTAATTCAATGAATTCATTATTATTATGTTTCTATTTTTATTAATGATTTTATTTTACCTTCTTGTCATTGTATGCATCTGTAAAGCGCTTTGAGTTGCTTTGCGTACGAATTGTGCTCTTTAAATAAACTTGCTCCGCCAATCTCCAGATTATGAGGACAACCAGACCGTATGGCCTTCAAATGTGAAATAAGTGCTGAACTCCAATACTTGCAAACATGCCAGGTGAATTCAACATTAAGTTCCAACATAAAAAAGCCGCACATACAAACAAGGCCTGTGCAGACTAAAAAAATGGTTTGCTGTCAATGTTCTATGAATATCAGTGATGCTATTATTGCAATCATGGGAATACAAACATTTTTTATTGGCAGCAAGATCCTGAAAAAGAGCTTCATTAGAGTAATTACAGAAAGTCCTTTAATTAGTCATTTTTGCTTTTAGACAGAACCCAGTAAAGTGTTAATTTTTAAAGTGTGTGATTTACACCCCGGATTGGATGCGGGGCAATCACAATGGACATAAAAAACAACAGTTAAAGCACTGAGTAGCTGCCTAAAATTGAACTACTACACAACCAAATCTCCTTGCCAAAAATGAATCATGTATAGCCTTAAAGGCCTACTGAAACCCACTACTACCGACCACGCAGTCTGATAGTTTATATATCAATGATGAAATCTTAACATTGCAACACAAGCCAATACGGCCGGGTTAGCTTACTAAAGTGCAATTTTAAATTTTGCGCAAAATATCCTGCTGAAAACGTTTCGGTATGATGACGCCTGCGCGTGACGTCACGGATTGTAGAGGACATTTTGGGACAGCATGGTGGCCAGCTATTAAGTCGTCTGTTTTCATTGCAAAATTCCACAGTATTCTGGACATCGGTGTTGGTGAATCTTTTGCAATTTGTTCAATGAACAATGGAGACAGCAAAGACGAAAGCTGTAGGTGGGAAGCGGTGTATTGCGGCAGGTGTTGTGCCAGATAATGCACCCCCGCCGTAGAATGCACCCCCTGACTGTTGTGCCGGATAACACAGCCGGTGTTTCATTGTTTACATTCCCGGAAGATGACAGTCAAGCTTTACCATTGGCCTGTGGAGAACTGGGACAACAGAGACTCTTACCAGGAGGACTTTGAGTTGGATACGCAGACGCGGTACCGTGAGTACGCATGCAGCTGCAGCTTCCAAACATTTGATCGCTTGCCTGTATGTGCGTGCAGGTATGTGCATGTCACGTACGTAACTTTGGGGACTTTGGGGAAATATATGTGCTGTATGAACTTTGGGGAGGTGAACGGTACTTTGGGCTGTGGGATTGAGTGTGTTGTGCAGGTATTTGAGTTGTATTGGCGGGTTATATGGACGGGAGGGGGGAAGTGTTTGTTATGCGTGATTAATTTGTGGCATACTAAATATAAGCCTGGTTGTGTTGTGGCTAATAGAGTATATATATATATCTTGTGTTTATTTACTGTTTTAGTCATTCCCAGCTGAATATCAGGTCCCACTGCCCTCTAGTCCTTCACTCTCACTTTCCTCATCCACGAATCTTTCATCGTCGCTCAAATTAATGGGAAAATCGTCGCTTTCTTCGTCCGAATCGCTCTCGCTGCTGGTGGCCATGATTGTAAACAATGTGCGGATGTGAGGAGTTTCACAACCTGTGACGTCACGCGCATATCGTCTGCTACTTCCGGTACAGGCAAGGCTTTTTTATCAGCGACCAAAAGTTGCGAACTTTATTGTCGATGTTCTCTACTAAATCCTTTCAGCAAAAATATGGCAATATCACGAAATGATCAAGTATGACACATAGAATGGACTTGCTATCCCTGTTCAAATAAGAAAATCGCATTTCAGTAGGCCTTTAATATCAACTTACGTTAAATATGAAGAACAAATGTTGCAAACCTCCGATCAGTAAAAATAACTGACATAGCTGGCATCCCAATAAAAACGCCCTCAAGATCTATGATAGAATAAAGTTGCTTGAAGACAAGAACTTACCTTTAAACAACAGGTTTGTTAGGAACTGCAGTCACTCGAAAATGGACATCTGCCACCTTTTTGAAGGAAATTAAACGTTTGTCATGAGTAATACTGGCTGCAATTATTACCATGAATTTTATGAATATTGCAAGCCACGCGGTAACCATATGGGAGAGTAGAGGTGCGGGAAATAATCGATTTTTAGATGCATCGCAATTCGGACATGGAGGATTATAAAATCGATGAGTAAACGTCAATAAACGATAATCAATGTATTTATTGTAAATAAAGTAATGCAGAGAGTTCTAAAATTTGCAGCGAGACACCTCCTTTTCATTAATTTAATACATGTGGAAATTAATTTGAATGTTTCTTTTTACAAATGCACTTGTTTAAGTTGCAAGTGAAAAACGCTTATTTGGTTAAATTTAAAAAAAATTAAAACTGCATTAAATTACATAATTTTAAGATGATCAATAATCGATTTGTAATCTAATCGTAATCGTAATGGAATCGTGAGCTGCCCAATGATTCCCCAGCTCTATGGGAGAGTGTGCATTTCAGTATAAGTAAAGTCAGCTAAACATTGTGGCTGGATACTTCAACAAGACAATAGGCTTTTTTTGAGGTCTTTCAGTTAACCACCAGCAATTAGCAGGTTCTCTAGCAGATTGCTGAGGCTGAATAAGAGCAAGGCTCTTCACTTAGCAGCCACGATTTGAGAGAGACAAGGAATCCCTGTGGCAAATGCAGTCTTTTGTTAAGAGGGTTGAGTGCTTTAAGTTTACAGTCAAAAGAGTGTCTTTCATACTAACTGCACATAATCATGTCACAGACTAGAAAATCCTCCCGCTTTTTTTAGAGTGGCTTGAATTTTTTAATTCAAACACATATAGAGACAAAGTAGAGCAAGCAGAAAGAAGTTTGTTTTTGGTCCAAGTGTTTTCATGTCCAATGTGAAAAACTTAATGCATGTTGGGGCCATTTTGATGGTCGGTTTTGTAGATGGCAAAGCGTATTATTAGTCTTTTTTTCTTACATTTTTACTCGTGCTGTGATTTTTTTTTTTTTGATCACACTTAAATTGTGATGAATCATTATTAATCACAGTAAATTACTTGCTTGGATAATTTAATTCAACTTTCAAAAAACACCCCAGTATTTTGAGACAAATGCAGTTTTATTGTCAAAATGCCATACACATTTTTTTTTAAACGGTATACCGTATTTTCCGCACTATAAGGCGCACCGGATTATTAGCCGCACCTTCTATGAATTACATATTTCATAATTTTGTCCACCAATAAGCCGCCCCGGACTATAAGCCGCGCCTACGCTGCGCTAAAGTGAATGTCAAAAAAACGCTGCGCTAAAGTGAATGTCAAAAAAACAGTCAGATAGTTCAGTCAAACTTTAATAATATATTGAAAACCAGCGTTCTAACAACTCTGTCCCAAAATGTACGCAAATGTGCAATCACAAACATAGTAAAATTCAAAATGGTGTAGAGCAATAAATAGCAACATAATGTTGCTCGAACGTTAATGTCACAACACACAAAATAAACATAGCGCTCACCTTCTGAAGTTATTCTTCATTCGTAAATCCTTCGAATTCTTCGTCTTCGGTGTCCGAATTGAAAAGTTGCGCAAGCGTGGGATCCAAAAATGGCCGGCTCCGCCTCGTCGAAGTCATCGGATTCAGTGTCGCTGTTGTTGTGCAGCAGTTCTGTGAATCCTGCCTTCCGGAAAGCTCGGACCACAGTTGTGACCGAAACTATCTGCCCAGGCATTTACGATCCACTGGCAGATGTTGGCGTATGTCGACCGGCGCTATCTGCCCGTCTTAGTGAAGGTGTGTTCGCCTTCGGAGCTGTGTGAAAAAAGCCACCCGGCCTCTTCGCGTAAACTTCCCTTAACCACTCGCTCATCTTTTCTTCATCCATCCATCCCTTCGAGTTAGCTTTTATGATGACGCCGGCTGGAAAGGTCTCTTTTGGCAAGGTCTTCCTTTTGAATATCATCATGGGTGGAAGTTAGCATGGCAAGCTAGAACCACAGTGAAGGATGACTTCTCATTCCCTGTGGTGCGAATATTCACCGTACGTGCTCCCGTTCCACAGTGCGGTTCACAGGAATATCAGCTGTGAAATACGGTAGTAATCCGTGTGCGGATGGAGAGATTGCGTCTTTTTATGAACCGGATCGCTTAGTAGGAGCCATTTTGTGGTCTTTACAGATGTAAACAGGAAATGAAACGTACGGTGATATCCGCGCGTTTTTTCTTCTTCTTCCGGGGGCGGGTGAAGCGCTTCCTGTTCTATGGGGGCGGGTGCTTTCCTTGGCGGTTGCTTGCGTAGAAGAAGAAGCGCTTCCTGTTCTACCGGGAAAAAAGATGGCGGCTGTTTACCGAAGTTGCGAGACCGAAACTTTATGAAAATGAATCGTAATAAAGCGCACCGGGTTATAAGGCGCACTGTCAGCTTTTGAGAAAAATTGTGGTTTTTAGGTGCGCCTTATAGTGCGGAAAATACGGTAATCTAAAGTCCCATGATCTGGGTGTATTTTGAAGCAGTCACTTTGCACTGGCCTATGCCTCGACTTGATCACTGGCCATATATGTACCTGCTACGCATTTCAGGTAGCCATCTGCTGTTAAAGTAATGTGATAATCACATGAATTTGACGCTGAATTTGACAGCCCCAATTTTTACTGGTGTTTTTTGTTAGATATTATTAGCTCCGGGCCGCATTTGCCTCCCGGGAGCCTTTTGGCCATGGAGACCAGCTGCTGGGTCTCTGCCACACCAGAGTCCGTTTGGAGAGACTGGAGGAAATGCGGCTGAAGAGACAGGGCTCCGGAGCTGGCGCTCAGCGCCGGAACAGACTAGATTCACAGTGTCTTGGCTGAATGAGCAGGTATCGGACACCTTGGTCTCCTTAGACACATCCTCGCTCATCCATGCAGACTGGACACTGGCCGAGAGTTAGTGGGCGGCCGAGGGTTGCTTTGTTGGGTCTGCCCCTGTCTCTGGCCATGCTCCCCCTACCCAAGCAGACGATGGCGTGGAACATCGCAGAGACCGTCACAGTGTGTATGTTTTTTTTAGTTTTTTTTATGGGTTGTATTTTACTTTTGTAGCTGTATGTAGAAATGGCTGGTTGCATCAGCTCTGCACTTTTAATGTTTTTAATGTCCTTTGTTGTCTTTGATGTTTCCCTTTTACACACATGTCTATGTGTGCTATTGCTATGATGTTTTTTTCCCCTTGGCATCAGTCTGGAACCCCTCTCCAGGGGCCCAGGCTTAGACTGAATATCCCCCCCAGCGTTTACCTGTTTCTCACCTTTTTTGTAAGGGGCACCGGAAGTTGGCAGACCCGTCAGCGATCCTGTTCTGTCTCCCTTGATGATAGTATATATCTGATAGTATATACAGTATCTGTATCATGAATCAATTTAAGTGGACCCCGACTTAAACAAGTTGAAAAACATATTCGGGTGTTACCATTTAGTGGTCAATTGTACGGAATATGTACTTCACTGTGCAACCTACTAATAAAAGTCTCAATCAATCAATCAAACCCTGTAATGTTGGTCTGCTTTTGAATGGGATTGTGCTGAAAATCTTCATTTCCCCTCGGGGATTGTTAAAGTATTTCTGATTCTTATTCTAAATAGCCCTGTTTTAGGTGAATGCTAATTTCTAATTGACCTCTTTATTGTCTAATACATTTGTCATCTTTGATTTTGATGGCATTCAACACTTGTGTGGCTGTGCCTGAATAAAGATAATAAATACCCTGAATGCATTAGTATACCTGATGTGGTCATTTTCCAAGCAGACCTCATTTTAGCTGACAAGCTTCATTTGTCCCAGCCCCCAAAGCGGCCCTCCCATTGCATGGTCAAACGGGTACCAAGTGCTAAAAGCCATGCAGTGCCACACACCATAAACCTCTAATATTAATTAACATGAGCTGTTCACTGATTTAATTGGGTGATGGTTTTTTAATCGACACTTGTCACGACAGACACATTCGGAAGTTGCGCAACACTGTAGGATGGTAAAAAGACAAATTAAAGGTAATTAGTTTGAGCCAGATTGAAGCAGCAGATGAGCGAGAAAGATTCTGACCGCAGAGGCTCAAGGAATTCAGACGACATGTGTGTGTGCGTGTGTGTGCCTGTTTGTGAGGGTATTACTGCAAGATGCAGGACAAGAGCAGAACAGAGCAAAATGTAGTCTGTGCAGTGATTTTTGGGAAAAGGGGGTGGATAAAAAGGGGGTGGATAAAAAAGGGGCTTTGGTCAGTCCTGTTGCAGAATCAGTATGACAAGTTCAAAGGAGGCCCTCTGATATATGTAGAACAGGCAACTCTTGTTCTGTATTTGTATTCTCCTCACATTGGCTTGCATGAATTATTGAGTGCTTTTGAGGTTACAAAGGGGTTATGGGAGTCAGAAATGATGGGTGCTCCGATGTGTCTATAGAATGAGTTCCAGTTTGGGAGAAAGTATTTTTAAATTATCCCAGTTAAGATGGAGGATAAGATGCATGTTTTGTCACCACAATCATGTCAAAAAATAAATACATTTAGAAAACAGTTATTTCCAACTAGTCGGGGAGGGGGATGAGGTTGCGGTGTGATGCCATGGGGGGATACGTGTGACCCCAGGGAACATGCTTTATCAGTATCATGCAGTGACATGCTTCGAACCCTGCTTCGAAAAGCTGTGCATTAGAAAATTGTAGCCATTGTAGCCATTAAAAAAATCAGCACAAATAGTTGTAATTATTTTTGTTTTGAATGTTAGTGGGGGGCTTGTTTATATTGTGCTCCTGAGTTAATGATCAATTTGAATGTATTATTATTGACTGAGTTTAATCAATTACATGTTTCAGAATAAAAATGGTTGAAGTCGCTCAAAAAATGTTTGCAGTTTAAATAAGGATTTTTTTTTTAATTTCAAGAAAATTGATGCACTGTAAGTATTTTCTGTTGCAGACTAAAAACAATTTTAATACAGTGGTATGCAGAGGTGTACTTATAACAATTGATAAAGTAATGATACTATTTATGCTCAGTGGCCTAGTGGCTAGAGTGTCCGCCCTGAAATTGGTAGGTTGTGGGTTCAAACCCCGGCCGAGTCATACCAAAGACTATAAAAATGGGACCCATTACCTCACTGCTTGCCACTCAGCATCAAGGGTAGGAATTGAGGGTTAAATCCCAAAATGATTCCCAAGCGCAGCCACCGCTGCTGCTCACTGCTCCCCTCACCTCCCAGGGGGTGGAACAAGGGGATGGGTCAAATGCAGAGGATAATTTCACCACACCTAGTGTGTGTGTGACTATCAGTGGTACTTTAATTCTTCCTATTAGGGGCGGGGCGTAACAGAAAGATTTGAGAAGCACTGCAATGGCCTAACATCCACTATGGACTGGACTCTCACAATATTATGTCAGACCCACTCAACATCCATTGCAGTCGGTCCTCTCCAAGGTTTCTCATAGTCATTCACATCGACGTCCCACTGGGGTGAGTTTTTCCTTGCCCTTATGTGGGCTCTGTACCGAGGATGTCGTTGTGGCTTGTGCAGCCCTTTGAGACACTTGTGATTTAGGGCTATATAAATAAACATTGATTGATTGATTGAACATAATGTTATCTCCTGAGGTGAGATGGTTTGCTTTTTTTTGAAATGATAGACATAAGCTTGAGGTAAGGTTTGAGTTTAAACAGAGAGGGTGTTTTGCATAGAAATGTATACACATGATATGCAGTAAGCTTAGATCTATCCTCCTGAGAACCAGCGTCCTCCACAATGGAGATTTGTTTTAGTCTATTTCTTCAGTCAGAGATATACATTTCAGAAAAAAATAGCCCTGTTATGCAAAACACAAATGTCCACTGCAGAGGAAGCTGGTTCGCAGGATGATACATCTTAGCAGCAGAATGTGTGGCCGATAATCATTTACCAGGCTTCAGATGCCTAATTTTCACACATCTCAAAAGAACTTTGTGTGTGAATATACATATATTATTATTTTTTTGAAGTTGCATTTTTATTTTGTCAATGCCTGCGTGTGTGTGTGTGGGCATGCGTGCGTGTATGTGTGTATTTAGCCTCAATGTGCTTTTGTAGCAGTTTATTTCTATAGACCATTGCAGGTACATTTCAATTTGGGAAATATGCAAAACTCTAGGGCATGCCAAACTAAATATCATTACTTATGCCTGTGGCACCTGGCCTTAATTGCTGCTGAAATGCAAACAACACCTGGGTGACTCTTTATATTTCAAAATAGTGTGCAAATCCCATACTTGTCTTGGCTCTCTAGCTTTATTATCAAGTTTGGGGCAGGTGAAAATATTCAGATGGAGCAGTGAAGATGAGCAAGGTTAATACAGAAATTATAAGTCAACGTAAAAATGCATTGTATCACGTAGGAAGCAATATAATTCTTGTATTATCAGCACCTTTTAAAATGGTTTAATCGCAAACAATAACTTCTAAGGTGTGAAGGTCACCATTCAAGTGTAGTTCCAAAACATCCCCATGGTCTTATTTATTTATGTATGTATTTATGTATCTCCTCAAAATGATTACTACCTTGCACTTTTATTCCAATAAAGGTGATCTAGTTTTATCTAATACAATATTTTATGTTTTATACAATATAAATGATACCATTTGGCCGATGATAGAGCTTTTAATATTATCGTCATGTTATGATAATGCATGTTGATGACACATTCTGGCTGTGTCCCGCAAATTTGACAACAACAAGCAACAACCACATCCTCAACGCAATCCAACGTCCTCGCTTGTAGCTAATGTCCCTCCACAGTGCAAAGGCGTGTCATCAAGACAATGTAGTGTCCCTGCAAGCAAAATAGAAGCTAAAAATTCTCACCTCTATGGCAGCAAATAAAGTAGATTTTTTTACAAGGATGACAGATAGATTAACATGCTATACTATACACTGAAAGACCTACAGTATGTAGGTCAATGAGTCATGGTTTTTTTGATATCCCAAAATGCTTTTTTGTTGTTTTGTTTACAAACTAAGAAAAAACTCCCTGGACATGGGAGGGCTTTAAAGTATCAGTAGAGTGGAAAAACAAGTTGACTCTGTATTTTTCTCCTGCCCAAACGTATAGTCCGCTCTACTCCGGTATTCAATCAATCAATCAATCAATGTTTATTTATATAGCCCTAAATCACAAGTGTCTCAAAGGGCTGCACAAGCCACAACGACATCCTCGGTACAGAGCCCACATAAGGGCAAGGAAAAACTCACCCCAGTGGGACGTCGATGTGAATGACTATGAGAAACCTGAGCACTGTATAACGGATAAATCACAGAAACTTCGACATATATATATATATATATATATATATATATATATATACATACATACATACATACATACATACATACATACATATATATATATATATATATAAATATATACACATACAGTACATACATATATATATATATACACATATATACACATATATACATATACATGTAGATACATATACAAACCCCGTTTCCATATGAGTTGGGAAATTGTGTTGGATGTAAATATAAACGGAATACAATGATTTGCAAATCCTTTTCAACCCATATTCAATTGAATGCACTACAAAGACAAGATATTTGATGTTCAAACTCATAAACTTTTTTTTTTTTTTTTGCAATAATAATTAACTTAGAATTTCATGGTTGCAACCTGTGCCAAAGTAGTTGGGAAAGGGCATGTTCACCACTGTGTTACATGGCCTTTCCTTTTAACAACACTCAGTAAACGTTTGGGAACTGAGGAGACACATTTTTTAAGCTTCTCAGGTGGAATTCTTTCCCATTCTTGCTTGATGTACAGCTTAAGTTGTTCAACAGTCCGGGGGTCTCCGTTGACGTATTTTAGGCTTCATAATGTGCCACACATTTTCAATGGGAGACAGGTCTGGACTACAGGCAGGCCGGTCTAGTACCCGCACTCTTTTACTATGAAGTCATGTTGATGTAATACGTGGCTTGGCATTGTCTTGCTGAAATAAGCAGGGGCGTCCATGGTAACGTTGCTTGGATGGCAACATATGTTGCTCCAAAACCTGTATGCACCTTTCGGCATTAATGGTGCCTTCACAGATGTGTAAGTTACCCATGTCTTGGGCACTAATACACCCTCATTCCATCACAGATGCTGGCTTTTCAACTTTGCGCCTATAACAATCCGGATGGTTCTTTTCCTCTTTGGTCCGGAGGACACGACGTCCACAGTTTCCAAAAACAATTTGAAATGTGGACTCGTCAGACCACAGAACACTTTTCCACTTCGTATCAGTCCATCTTAGATGAGCCCAGGCCCAGCGAAGCCGACGACGTTTCTGGGTGTTGTTGATAAACGGTTTTCGCCTTGCATAGGAGAGTTTTAACTTGCACTTACAGATGTAGCGACCAACTGTAGTTACTGACAGTGGGTTTCTGAAGTGTTCCTGAGCCCATGTGGTGATGTCCTTTACACACTGATGTCGCTTGTTGATGCAGTATAGCCTGAGGGATCGAAGGTCAGGGGCTTAGCTGCTTACGTGCAGTGATTTCTCCAGATTCTCTGAACCCTTTGATGATATCACGGACCGTATATGGTGAAATCCCTAAATTATTTGCAATAGCTGGTTGAGAAAGGTTTTTCTTAAACTGTTCAACAATTTGCTCACGCATTTGTTGACAAAGTGGTGACCCTCACCCCATCCTTGTTTGTGAATGACTGAGCATTTCATGGAATCTACTTTTATACCCAATTATGGCACCCACCTGTTCCCAATTAGCCTGCACACCTGTGGGATGTTCCAAATAAGTGTTTGATGAGCATTCCTCACCTTTATCAGTATTTATTGCCACCTTTCCCAATTTCTTTGTCACGTGTTGCTGGCATCAAATTCTAAAGTTAATGATTATTTGCAAAAAAAAAAAGTTTATCAGTTTGAACATCAAATATGTTGTCTTTGTAGCATATTCAACTGAATATGGGTTGAAAATGATTTGCAAATAATTGTATTCCGTTTATATTTACATCTAACACAATTTCCAAACTCATATGGAAACAAGGTTTGTATGTCCTTCCTCACAGAGTGACAAAAACATTTAATAAAGTTAAAAAGAGAATAAGGAAAAAAGTAATGTTGTTTTGTCTGATTCTAGTAGTGATCGAAAATGAATCATTCAATGATCTTAAAATATTTTAATTAATACCATCAACATTGGTATGACTAATATTGCTCTAATGTAAAGTATCCAAACAACAGAAGAATATGAGACGGAATTGTAGATAGAAACAAGTTACAACAGAAAGTTAGCAGCTTTTAACAGTACATTAGCAAGTAGATAAATAATAGTTTTGAGAAAATAATACAACCGGGAATGACAATATGTTACCGCATATGCCCCCAGCCAAATTAAAAGCATTTTGTAACCTGATTGAAATAGATATTATATAATTTAGACATGAAAATATATATTGTGATATACAGTACATCGTTATCACAGGAGGCTGCAGTATATATTGAGATATAGATTTTAAGCCATATAGCACATCCATTATACAGGTACAGTAACTATATGATGTTAAAAAGACTAAAAAAATGCATACAGTTGTCAAATCTTCATTTCATTACTGTATATTGTTCATTTATGAGATGTGGTGATAATTGATTTAAACTGTATGAGTGTGTCAGGCTATCATATTTGCATAAGAAGAATCCTTCTCTCTGGAGCAGAAAATCTATTTATGATGCTAGCAAGCTATCTTCGCTGAGTGTGGTTTTTTAAATGCAGCACTTGGTTGAAGCAGGTGAACATGAAACAGCCATGCATAAAGTACAACAAAAAATGAGCTTTTTGGACATTTTGCATAGTCACGCACATGTTAGACGTGTCTTAGTCAATGTCCGCAAAAAAACAGCAGCAGTACGCATGAGGAGTTAAACGTCCAAAATGAACAGTACCGTAAATTTCGGACTACAAGCCGCTACTTTTTCCCAACGCTTTGAACCTTGCAGCATATAAAACGGTGCGGCTAATGTGTGGATTTTTTTTCGCTGACGGCCATATTTTATTTTATTTTTGTTTTTTTTAAACAGGCAAACACACTGAAAAGGTGTGTTATTGTTTGTGCTGTGGCGCCACCTTTTAGACGAGTTCACTGCAGTGCAATCGGAAGTATAAGTGCAGTTCCGTCTTAAAGCTGTCTTAAAGCAGTCTATAGCGTTTTCTACTCATATGGATTCTTCATTCATTATCCAAGTAACGTTTGTTGCTTTTACAATACAACAAACAATTCATACCTACTAACCTGTCCCATGTGTGATATCTGTAGGAGTGTTTTCATGCAGATACTCAGTGGCCTAGTGGTTAGAGTGTCCGCCCTGAGATCGGTAGGTTGTGGGTTCAAACCCCGGCCGAGTCATACCAAAGACTATAAAAATGGGACCCATTACCTCCCTGCTTGGCACTCAGTATCAAGGGTTGGAATTGGGGGTTAAATCACCAAAAATGATTCCCGGGCGCGGCCACCGCTGCTGCCCACTGCTCCCCTCACCTCCCAGGGGGTGATCAAGGGTGATGGGTTAAATGCAGAGAATAATTTCGCCACACCTAGTGTGTGTGTGACAATCATTGGTACTTTAACTTTTAACTTTAACTTTAACATATTTGTACGTGCTATGCTAACACTTTTATGAGTGTCTGTGTTAGTAGTTTTAACTTACAATGGCATTATTTTTGTATTGTTTCAGTTTCGTGAATTCACCAAAACATCACCGTGGACTTCATTGAGTCGATCTAGCTGATTGGAGAGATACTGTAGCTTCTGCAGCTGGTGGGTTAATGACAATGACATCTGTTTTGTTTGATCAGCTGTTTTACTATGGTGTTACAGACACCGTTTGGAAACCATTAAGGTATGTAAATAAACATTTACAAAATCTTTCTGTGAAAATAACTCATTTTCACGACATATACATCTGCGGCTTATAGTCCGGTGAGGCTAATATATATGGAAAAATATTTTTGTCTTCTAAAATTTACTGGGTGTGGCTGATATACCAGTGCACTCTATAGTCCGGAAAATACAGTAATTGCATTAATTTTAGTCAAATCATGGATCTATGAATGCATAGGGTAGAGGCCAAGGCAATTTTATATTTTAACTTTAATGTTGTAATTATGTTGTGTTGTTTTGTTTATTGCTATTAATTACCGAAATGTAATTCCTTGTCCAGGAACTACAGTTAAAAATTAATCTAAATCCAAAGCCAATACATTTACAGAAATGTTTATTTACTTATACTACCCCTGTTTTTAACAAATAAACTTGATGATCAGTCATCAAAAAAGTTAAAGTTTAAGTACCACTGATAGTCACACACACACACACACACACTAGGTGTGGTGAAATTACCCTCTGCATTTGACCCATCCCCTTGTTCCACCTCCTGGGAGGTGAGGGGAGCAGTGAGCAGCAGCGGTGGCGGCGCTGGGGAATCATTTTGGTCATTTAACCCCCAATTCTAACCCTTGATGCTGAGTGCCAAGCATTGTTATAGTGTTTGGTATGACTCGGCCGGAGTTTGAACTCACGACCTACCGATCTCAGGGCCACAAGGCCACTGAGCAGGTAGGAATTTCAGCTAATTGGCTATGTGGGTAGAGCATGAGGATGCTACATGATAATAGCTGTTAATAGCTGAAGTTCTCAGCTCTAACAAACAACATAACTTTTCACAGCTTGATAGGAAAGAGGCAAGAGTGTTTGATTAAAATCTCTGCCATGCCTCCATGCTTTGAAATAAATTTTCCTGGAGTTATGGTGATGCCAAATACAAAAAAACAGGTGCCAACAGGTATAAAAAAAGGTCGGTTTTGCACAAAAGGACTGCTTTAACATAATTGCTTCATCAAATTTGGACTTTTCTGTTGATGTGCATCACAGTTATGTAGACACACAAGAGTGTTTTGTAAAGTATTTCCCCTTTTAAATACATTGCATCTGATCTTCTATGAGAAGATCAATCTTGCTGCCTGCAACCAATTTGGCTCATAAAAGAGGCTGATTAAGCTATTCATTGTAGGAGAATGATGTTAAACGACGCACTAGTGCTGCTGTCGCCCTTGCAATATCGCGGTCATGGTTTTTACAGAAAAGAAACCAGATGCTTATTAAGATGCTGGCTGATATTTTACACTCTTTAGAATGTTGTATTACAAAGACAGCTGAAGGTTCTATGGGTCATGAAAAACATATAGAAACGTATATTTGAAAATGTTATGTTCAAGTGTTTTGGAGTAATATTTTGTCAAACCATGAACTGGTTGGTAACAGAAAACAAGATTTGGATCACAAATAATTTCCGTGAAGATGTTTCGCCACATACTTTCATACAAAAAGCCTGGGTGAATTGTTATTTGATATTATCAAAATTGATTTCAAACCCATCAAAAGTGATGTTTTGGTTGTGTAGGGTGTGTGAGTGTGTGCGCGTGCGTGTGTAGGCATGAGTGAAAAGAGATATGTTAGAAGGCTGCATACAGTAAGCTGAGAAGCATGCAGCCAGACAAACATTTCCCAATTACCTTCCAAGCAGGGTTTTCATTAAGTACTTTCACATAAGAGTCTGACTGGCTGCTCTTTGTCTCCACAGCCGTCTGGAGATAATCAAATTCACAGGCCGTCTCCGAAACCATCTCAGCCCCCCATTATCATTAATCTGGATGGCCATCTCATCGGCATTGTGGTTAACGAACAATGTTAGGGCTAGAAATTCAATTTTCTACAGTTACCAGTTGAATTAGTGATCAATTGGAGCATCTCATAGATGACTGATTGCCAAAACCGCCTCTCTCATTGTTTAATTATTGGGCGTTCCGATAAGCTCCCGAATAGCAATAATCAAGCAGTAGTACAACACATGTGCAAGACTGCAGCTGTGCATCAAACACTGATTGACAAACCAAAGTTCCTTTGAAATACTGTATATATCTTATAACATATGCTACCGTTTTGAATAATTATATGTTCAGGGTGGAGTTCACATAACTGAAATCATGGGGTGAATGTAACTAGAATATTGGACATTTCTGTGCATCAGAGTAACATGAGACAAAGTAGAACAGGTAATTTAATTATTTCCTATGGAGTGGAGTTATAGAAAGTATTACCGACTGTTGTTCAGCCACACAATCAGATTACAGTTATGTCATAAGATTGTATTTCTGTTGAGCAAATTAAAATGGTTGCATTTCCTCACAATATCTATTAGGATTGCAAAAGGAGTACATTTGGGAGAGAAGGGAATGTGAAAAAGAAATGAATGATAACAGATAAAGGATGCAGTTCTGTAACACGCATAGGGAATACATATTTTGAGTTAACACCTGCACTGTCTGGCTACATCAGCAGCATTACATCAGGAATTAGTGCTGACTGACAAATGATCTGTTGCCCTTTCTACTTCTATTACAAATAATTTCCCAACGGACCTTTTAACTGCTATCAAATTATATATAAACATGCGGCAATTGTGACACTTTTACAGAACACACAGTGAACATCAATTGAAATTCCTTATTTTTTTACCAGAACTTACATTTTCGTTTTTTTCTAAAACAAACAAAAATATGTTGCATTGCTGATAAACAGGCATTCTAAACATATAAGGACAAATGAGCCATAAAGTCCAGCAACACAATGTCCCTAACACTGCTTTCCTTATGCTACTCAGCTACCAAACACACACACACACAGCTTTCCATTCAGCCCCTCAACTGTCCCAGAGAAGTGGGGGAGTGAAGATATGAAAGCTCTTATTTGTTGGCCTTTGTGCTGGCCAACTTGGTCTATGCACGTGCTGGAGTTGCTCACCAGTTCAGCGCATACTCGCAGTTGTTAGGATGGTGTCTTAGTAACAGCACAAGGCAAGCGGCCTTTGCGGAGGGTCTTACTGTAGATCTGTTTGGCACCGTTTCCCAACTCACAGATGATAAAGTTGTAAATCAGATACAGAGGAGCGCTCGGCTTGAAGGATATTCACTGGTTTCAGCTCAAACAAAACAACAATGGTGCTGTTTTAACAGGCGTTCTTTCCTGTTTTATCTCTGGATGTGCATGTTATACTCGGCAAGAATGGCTGTTCCACTTACGTATCCGTTTGCGTCAAAGTTCCCTTTATTGTCGACACATAGTGACGGTCTTGTTCGGTCCCACCCATTTCCTGGGCTTTTGTTTGGGTGAGGTTTGTCCAAAAATATAGAAGCAGGGTATGCATAATGTGAAAAGCAGATGTGGCTGTAGAAAAAAATGGCACTGGTTTTGAGTGAGTTGAACATGGAGTAGAAGGGGTAGAGGCAGGTGTGCTAATAGTGAGAGGGGGATGTGGACATAGTCTACTTCTACACAGGGTAGTGGCGTCCTTGCTTCTTCTCTGCTGGACATAGACCAAGACCCCCTTCGAAGACACTGTGAACTGATCCCGATTATCTCAGTGGACATAATCCTCAGAGGCCGACACTGCCTGTTTGTCCATCCCCCCAAAAGACTCACTTCAGTGGGCAGAGAATCCCAGATACTGCGCCCCTAAACTGTGAAAACTCTAGACAATAGGGACTGGGCAGGAAAAAAAAGCCAAAATCCACCCCTTTCCTTCATCCCCCCGTTTTATTCCCCATCCCCACCGTCACACTCGGGAAAGCAAAGGAGCGCAGTCTCATCCTAGGAATCCTACTCAATATCCTGGGATTAGCTGTGGCCCCTCTCAGCGCCCCTTCTCTCCCTCCTGCTAAGGCTAATTCAGACTAGACTGATCTGGGCAGACCCATTGTGAAAGCTCCATCACACAAGAAAAACAATCAAATAAACTAAAGTTTAATCTTTTATGGGCGCTTTCCCATTCTCCCATGCCTGCACCCGAATGCCACTGGATCAGAGTCTGGGGGTGGACTAATACAACTGGCCACATTCAGGTTAAAAGGTATGTGGCCAGTTTCATCAGGAAGCAAAGAACATGATGCAGCATAATTATTCAGGGCCCTAATGAGCAAGTCTCAGCTCAAAGTTGTCCTTTTAAGTTGCAGCTCTAAGCGCTAATTATAATGAAACCTGACAAAATTGGTCATCGTAACTTCCTCAAGCATCTGTAAATTTTGAACAAAAACCGTCCTTTGTAGAGTGCAACCGGAAAGTATTTCAAGTGCTTCAAACTTTTACGGCTTTTGTTAGGTAACAACCTTATTCAAAAATGTAATACATTCATTTTTGTCCTCAACATTTTACAGACAATACCCCATAATGACAACGTTAAAAAATGTTTTAATTGCAAATAAAAAAAATAAAATCACATGTACGTAAGTTTTCACAGCCTTTGCTCAATATTGTTTTGATGCACCTTTGGCGACAATTATAGCCTCCAGTCTTTTTGTACACAATGCCACAAGCTTGACACACCTATCTTTGGGCAGTTTTGCTCACTCCTCTTTGCAGCACCTCTCAAACTCCATCAGATTGAATGGAAAGCACTGGTTTTCATCCAGTATGTCTGTACATTGCTGCATTAATCTTAGTCTAGTCAGGGAGGTGACCAAGAACTTGATGGTCACTCTGTCAGAGCTACAGCTTCCCGCTGTGGAGAGAGGAGAACCTTACAGAAGAACAACCATCTATGCAGTTATCAACAAATCAGGCTTTTATGGTATGAACGGAAACCATTCCTTCGTAAAAAAATTCCAAAATGCACCTGTCAGACTGACAGAACATGAGAAACACAATTCTCTGGTCCAATGAGAAAAAGACTGAACTTTGTGGCATGAATGCCATGTATCAAGTTTGGAGGAAATGAGGCACCGCTCATCACCAGGCCAGTACCATCCCTACAGTGAAGCATGGTGGTGGCAGCATCATGCTTTGGGGATGTTTTTCAGCAGCAGGAACTGGGTGACTAGTCAGAATAGAGGGAAAGATGAATGCAGCAACCAACGCTTCCCATCCAATCTGATGCTGGTGCTGCAAAGACTTATGGGCAAAAAGGAATGGGCAAAACTGCCCAAAGATAGGTGTGCCAAGCTTGTGGCATCGTCTTCAAAAATACTTGAGGCTGTAATTGCTGCCAAAGGTGCATCAACAAAGTATTGAGAAAAGGCTGTGAAAAATTGATACCTTGTTTTTATCAACATTTTGCCTGTCGTTGCTTTTAAATGGACATACATTTAAAAAGAGGTACTTTTGCTGTAAAGAGATGTGAGGTTCAAAGCGTTCAAGTGGTGTTTCAATACACCACTTCTTCAATGACACCAAACATGTCTTATGTTTATGGAGCAGTCTAATGAGCAGCACAGTTCATAAATATCAAATTCTGAATGAAGTAATGTCCTTTTTCTTTATCGTTAGCTTGCACATGCCTGAAAATATATCAAACTTAATTTAAAAGCCGATGGCTAAATTATAATTACGAAAAAGATGTACGATCATAACACGATTAGTCGACTAATCGTTTAGTCAACTATTCCATATCTTTAATTTTTTACTCTCCTTGATATGTGAATACTTAAGTGTTTGTTTATTGTGAGCGAACTGTGGTGCTGAATTTACCCCAGGAATCAATAAAGTACTTTCTATTCTATTCTATTTTATTCTAATGAGTAGTCGACTATTAAATTAGCTAGTTTGTTGCAGGCCTAATACAGAGACATTCACTCTGCTATATGTGGGTATCGATGTTTATCTTCACACTCAAAATCCTCTGAAATGTTCTTCAAAATATTATATGTGTTTATGTTAGGGATGTAACCATGTCAACATTTTAAATCACGGTTATTGTGACCAAAATGACCATGGTTATCACGATCACAGTTTTGTTAAATGTGCTCAAAATGTCTGTTCACACTGTTCGAAGAGATCCCAGGGTGTTCATTGCAAAATTGAATAGCTTAGTTAATCAGAAAGCTATGTGTTTATAAAAGTTTAGATCCGGATATGTCATTTGTAATGGCGTAAGTCGTTATTGTCTGTTATATTCATGTTAGCATTCAAGCTAACTAGCTTTTAAGCTCGTAAATGAGCAAGATCACCAGTCTATGAGTTTATCAAAAAGCGGCTATCAATCACAGTTTGAACAAAAAATCTTTTTCCATTTTCAATCCTTTTTTAAAAATGCTCCAGGAAGCCTCTAGGGCGGCGCGAAAGAGTGGCATGCGGCTCGAGAGCCGCGGGTTGCTGACCCCCGGTCTAAAGGGATAACATAATATTTTTCAAACTAAATTCATACCATTAATAAAACAGAAGATTCTACAAATTAAGTGCAAAAGTCTTGGACGGGGCTCAAGGAAAATATCCATCTGCAGTTCTTATATTGCTGATTAAAATTTGGAGATGAATTTGTCTTTTTTTAGGAGTGCAACAACCACTGAATGACGTTTAAAGTGTTGACAGCTACTTGTGGTGACCCACCCGTCCTTCATTTTATTAAGATCTTGTGAACCCAAGCTATTTTGAGGAAACAGAAAGCCTGATTGTTAATTAGGGTTTTCCTGGGCAACGTGCCAGGGAGACATTCTGGCTCTAAAGTGGCACCTGCAAAATGTGTTTTTTCAATTGCCTAACATCCTGTTTTGCTGTTTGCTTGCTGGTCTCCTTCCTGTTATAGTGAACATTGTAATCAAATTTTGGGATTCAGACATGAACACTATTATTCATGCAAGTCCACACATACACACATGCTTCCCATAAGATAAGTGTAGATGTGGCTGATAAAACGGCAAAGAAAATAAAACAGCAGCTTAGTGTAATGTGAGAGGCAGGGATATAAGCATCTGAAATGAGTCTCCCACAGAGTGGATTTTTGTACAGTGGCACACATTTAAATCTGCCCATTGGGAGTATGTGCTGGCTCTGCTGCGCTTTATTCTGATGATGCGGTGAGAAGCAGTAGAGGAAGAAATTGGGTTTAGCACGGTAGAAAGCCTGGGTTAACATGTAGCCTGCGGAAAAAAGAGCCACCCTGTGGGTAAAGAGGGAGTAAAGGTCTTCAGAACCTCGGCCAAGAAATATAGACCATAGCTGACAACTGAGTCTATTGGATCATACTGGCATTCATATACAGTGCAGTTCACTGGTTAGGTTGGCGGCTATAAAGAGATGTGAGGTTCAAAGCGCTCAAGTGGTGTTGCGAAGCTTCTCCAATGACACCAAACATGTCTCAAAAAGTTTAAGGAAATGTGCACGAGTGTTCAGCTAAGGTAGAACCAAAATGCAGACCGTAGCGATGCATTTGTCCTAACATGAAGGTGCAAATATTTACTTTATTCTAAATCCATTCGTACTGTACCCTGCCAAACAGTACTCGACACAGAGTTTCAGATAAAACCCAGGAGGATGCGCAGTTGGTGCGCAAATCCGCAGTTTTTTTCTTTTCAAATGACAGCACCAAATACTACCCGCTATATTTTGTTTTTGCAAAACTGTCTGAAAGTGGCTTCAAAAAATTTTAAAAAAATGTGATGTTCTCAGTAATGACGAGAAGGTAATGATAGGCTTGTGAGTTAGGCAAAGAAAACTCTGGTAGAGTTTCCGCGTCTGGCTAAGTAAGTTGCCCTGAGCAGTGACTGCCTTAACAAATTAAATATATATTTTAAGGTTTGAGGTGTAACTATTTGGAGACAAATATTGACAATAAAACTTGACGACAAATTAATTTGTCGAGAATAGTCGGTGACCTTGTCACTCGTGTTTTACCGGAGTCACCCAATCAGCACGGAACAACAAAGCGGGTGAAAACATGCAAAGTGTGGGAACCTTTCCTCTTATTCTTGTTAAAGACATGAATATCTGGCTCATTTAGCAAATAAGTTCTTGTTTTTATCTGTGATAAAAACAGCTAAATTGTTGTTTCATATGGCTGTGTGGGTTCCCTCCGGGTACTCTGGCTTCCTCCCACCTCCAAAAACATGCACCTGGGGATAGCTTGATTGGCAACACTAAATTGGCCCTAGTGTGTGAATGTGAGTGTGAATGTTGTCTGTCTATCTGTGTTGGCCCTGTGATGAGGTGGCGACTTGTCCAGGGTGTACTGCGCCTTCCGCCCGAATGCAGCTGAGAAAGGCTCCAGCACCCGACACGACCCCAAAAGGGACAAGCTGTAGAAAATGGATGATTGGATGACATCACATGGACAAAGATAAGACCTTCTGGAGGAAAGTTATGTGGTCAGATGAAACAAAAATTGAGCTTGTTTGGCCACAATACAAGGAATGGCTAAATCAGGGTTTTAGAATGGCCTTCCCAAAGTCCTGACGTATGGACAATGCTGAAGAAACAAGTCCATGTCAGAAAACCAACAAATTTAGCTGAACTGCACCAATTTTGTCAAGAGGAGTGGTCAAAAATTCAACCAGAAGCTTGTAGATGGGCTACCAAAAGTGCCATATCGCAGTGAAACTTGCCAAGAGACATGTAACCAAATATTAACATTGCTGTATGTATACTTTTGACCCAGCAGATTTGGTCACATTTTCAGTAGACCCATAATAAATTCATAAAATAACCAAACGTCATGAATGTTTTTTGTGACCAACAAGTATGTGCTCCAATTACTCTATCACAAAAAAATAAGAGTTGTAGAAATTATTGGAAACTCAAGACAGCCATGACATTATATTCTTTACAAGTGTATGTAAACTATTGACCACGACTGTATATATGACATGGGCAGCACAGTGGAACAGGAGTTACTGCATGTGCCTCACAATACTAAGGTCCTTGGTTCGATCCCTAGGTTTGGGGGAGTTTGCATGTTCTCCCCGTGACTGCGTGGGTTCCCTCCGGGTACTCCGGCTTCCTACCACCTCCAAAGACATGCACACAATTCCTTTATTCCATGCACACTGGGGGGGCCGGAGCCTGTGGCCCTCGTCAACATGCTCGCTGTGGGGGATGCTTAACGGCCTCTTGCAGGGTTTTCCAGTACTGACTGTACCGACTGACTGTACCGACTGTGGACCTTTGTCTCTCACACACAATTCTCATTCTCCGTCAATAATCTTTCAGGCATGGTATATTCACGATCATTTGTGAACTGTGAACATGACCATACAGATTAACACCAGCATGTGGTTTACTAAAAATTTTCATTTAACATTTTTATTTATATGATAGCTCTCTCTTGTCCCATTTCCCGAACGGCAAATAGCATTGCAAATAATAATAGCGTCCTCTGCTGCGACTCGTTCAGAAGTTGCACGGTCCATCTTTACGAATGTATTTTTCTCTGGTTTATAAGTAAATTGTCCTTTAAAAGTAATCAGAGGATTGTGTACGATTAGTTCCGGTGTAGACACATATGTCGATGTCACTTCACAGGAAGGAAATACAATAAATATCTAGTCAACAACAGCTGCAGTTGCTCCTTCTGGAAACACTGCTCCTTAGTGTTTTGGAAGAGAATTACAAGCGTGGCGCTACCCCACACGCATACCGTATTTTCCGCACTATAAGGCGCATCGGATTATAAGGCGCACCTTCAACGAATGGCATATTTCAAAACTTTGTTCATATATAAGGCGCACCGGATTATAAGGCGCACCTATGTCAACAAAACAGTCAGATAGGTCAGTCAAACTTTATTAATAGATAACAAACCAGCGTTCTGACAACTCCGTTCACTCCCAAAATGAATAAACAGCTGATTTACTCGTGTTACGTAAATCAAACGTGCAATCACAATATAGTAAAACGTGAAATAGTGCAGAGCAATAACAATATATCAATAACTCAACGTTGCTCAAACGTTAATGTCACACAACACAACACACTAAATAAAAATGTAAAGCTCACTTTATGAAGTTATAGCTCATTCACAAATCCCTCGAATTCTTCTTCTTCAGTGTCCGAATTAAACAGTTGAGCGAATACGGCATCCAACATGGCCGGCTCCGTCTCGTCGAAGTCGTCATTAATGGAGTCAGTGTCGTTGCCGTTTATTAGTTCAGTGACAATTCCTGCCTTCCTGAAAGCTCAGACCACAGATGAGACTGAATCAGCCCAGGCATTTACGATCCACTGGCAGATAGTGGCGTATGTCGTCTGGCGCTGTCTCCCTGTCTTGGTGAACGTCACGTGTGTTCGCCTTCTGTCATCCACTGTTCCCACGCAGTTAGCAGTCTAGCTTCGAATGCCCTGTTGACACCAATATCTAGCGGCTGGAGGTCTTTTGTCAATCCACCCGGAATGACGGCGAGTATTGAATTAAGCGCGTAAGCGTGTCTCTTAATGTGATGTTATGAGCTAGCAAATATAACAACTACACTACCCAGCATGCAACGATAGTGACGAGCATGCGCGGTAGCCCTGAGAAGCGTTGTTGTATGCTGGCAGTTAGAATGTGGTTATGAGCACGCTGTGAGTAAACGTTGAGAACTCAGTTAACACGCCTCGTCTGCATTATTTATAATTAGACAGACAACACACTTAATAGGAGCCATTTTGGGGTCTTTACATAAACACACAAATGGAAATGAAACGTCACATATCCCAGCATGCACCGCGCGCTTCTTCTTCTTCTACGGGGAAAAAAGATGGCGGCTGTTTACCGTAGTTGCGAGACCGAAACTTTATGAAAATTAATATTAATATTAACCCATATATAAGGCGCACCGGATTATAAGGCGCACTGTCAGCTTGGCGCACTGTCAGCTTTTGAGAAAATTTGTGGTTTTTAGGTGCGCCTTATAGTGCGGAAAATACGGTACTTGCCAACCCTCACGGATTTTCCGGGAGACTCCCGAAATTCAGCCCCTCTCCCGAAAACCTCCCGGGACACATTTTCTCCCGAAAATCTCCCGAAATTCAGGCGGACCTGGAGGCCACGCCCCCTCCAGGTCCGCATGGAGCAATGTTGTTGTAATATATTGAGTTGGAGGCAATAAACAGGCGAGGGGATGAAGTACGTCTCTTTACTGTAGACTTCAGAACAGACTCACACACTTGACGTCAGGTGCGCAACACCACGTAAATCGTTGGCCAACCAAAAGGTAACCCCAGTACGCTATAACCAACATTCACCAGGAGATGGCATCAGACAAACATAGATCACTCTATTACATTCCAGTCTCTCCATGTTTTCTCGCCATGGTAACATGTGATCCTCATGCACTGTGCGCTGTCTCTGTCCCTCTTGATATATATATATATATATATATATATATATATATATATATATATATATATATATATATATATATATATATATATATATATATATATATATATATATATATTTAAGAAGTGAAGTGAAGTGAAGTGAATTATATTTATATAGCGCTTTTCTCTAGTGACTCAAAGCGCTTTACATAGTGAAAACCCAATATCTAAGTTACATTTAAACCAGTGTGGGTGGCACTGAGAGCAGGTGGGTAAAGTGTCTTGCTCAAGGACACAACGGGAGTGACTAGGATGGCGGAAGCGGGGATCGAACCTGCAACCCTCAGGTTGACGGCACGGCCACTCTACCAACCGAGCTATACCGGTAGTATATATATATACTTCACTTTTAGTGAATTCTAGCTATATATATATATATATATATATATACATATATATATACATACACATATATATATATATACATATATATATACATACACATATATATATATATACATATATATATACATACACATATATATATACTACCGTATTTTCCGCACCATTAGCCGCACCTAAAAACCACAAATTTACTCAAAAGCTGACAGTGCGGCTTTTAACCCGGTGCGCTTTATATATGGATAAATATTAAGATTCATTTTCATAAAGTTTAGGTCTCGCAACTTCGGTAAACAGCCGCCATCTTTTTTCCCGGTAGAACAGGAAGCGCTTCTTCTTCTACGCAAGCAACCGCCAAGGTAAGCACCCGCCCCCATAGAACAGGAAGCGCTTCTTCTTCTACTGTAAGCAACCACCCGCCCCCGTAGAAGAAGAATTGCGCGGATTTTCGTTTCATTTCCTTTGTGTGTTTACATCTGTAAAGACCAGACCACAAAATGGCTCCTACTAAGCGACACGCGTATAACGCAGAATTTAAACTTAAGGCAATAAGTCATGCCGAAGAACACGGAAATAGAGCAGCAGCAAGAGAATATAACATAAATGAATCAATGGTGCGTAGGTGGAGGAAGCAAGAAGATGACCTGCGCCAGGTAAAGAAGACAAAACAGAGTTTCCGAGGGAACAAAGCAAGATGGCAACTGTTGGAGGACAAACTCGAACAGTGGGTTGTTGAGCAGAGAGCAGCAAGCAGAAGTGTCAGCACCATCACTATTCGAATGAAGGCAACAACGCTAGCAAGCGAACTTCACCTGGATGATTTTAAAGGTGGTGCTTCTTGGTGTTTCCGGTTCATGAAAAGACGCTTATAGACTACGGTGTCGTCACGGACTACAAAGGCGGACTCGCACAATTTTTCAGGATTTATAGAGATCCCAAATACAGATCAGCAGGTACCAGAAGGTAAGAAAAGTTGTGTTTGCATAATATTGCGAAACAAAGTGCCAGATAATATGTCTTACCTTATACACACACTTTTGAATTCGGACACCGAAGACGAAGAATTCGAAGGATTTACGAATGAAGAATAACTTCAAAAAGTGAGCGTTATGTTTATTTTGTGTGTTGTGACATTAACGTTCGAGCAACATTATGTTGCTATTGCTCTGCACTATTTTGAATTTTACTATGTTTGTGATTGCACATTTGCGTACATTTTGGGACAGAGTTGTTAGAACGCTGGTTTTTAATATATTATTAAAGTTTGACTGACCTATCTGACTGTTTTTTTGACATTCCCTTTAGCGCAGCGTAGGCGCGGCTTATAGTCCGGGGCGGCTTATAGGTGGACAAAGTTTTGAAATATGCCATTCATTGAAGGTGCGGCTAATAACCCGGGGCGGCTTATAGTGCGGAAAATACGGTATATATATATATATATATATATATATGAAATACTTGACTTGGTGAATTCTAGCTGTAAATATACTCCTCCCCTCTTAGCCACGCCCCCAACCACGCCCCCCCACCTCCCGAAATCGGAGGTCTCAAGGTTGGCAAGTATGCCCCACACGGAACAACTATAAATCAAACAAGACACCGTCAGGGTTGACGCAAGCCACGCGACGTGGGAGTATATTCCAGGCTTAAGTGAGACATCGGGAGTAGCGAGTCACAGGATGGGGTTAAAGAGCTAAAGCAGGTGGTTGCCAACCTGTCCATCTTAGGGACTATATTAGTAGATCTTGAAAATATTTGGAAAATTAAATGACTTATCACATCGGTGGCCTCCCCTTCCACAGGGTGCCAACAGGCACCGATTTGAACCTCGGAACCAACCCGCACGCCTTGCCGTTCTAAACACCCGCCTCGCCAGCCCCAACTCCAAACACGTTCCCCGAAACCGGGAAAATGCTCCCACACTGAAGAGCCAAGGAATGCCACAACAGCTACCACAAAGCTGCGTTGTATGATGTGTTTCAGCGACGTAAGCTTTAACAACACTCGCCTTCTCCCCTCAACTGCCACGACGTGAAGCTAACAATCTACATAAAGTACATAAAGTATAGCCACCCGCACCAAGCCCTGACAACCTGCCACAAAAGCAGAGATGCTCGAAGTACAGTCAAGTGCACCGAGGGTTCCAATATCAATCCACCTCTCATTGACACGCCAAAAAACAAATGCAATAACGTGTCCTATTAATACTGGGAGCAGTATATGGTGTTCTTTGGACTACGTGCCTTTTGTGCATAGTCTTATATTTTCATTTGTTTGCACTTCATGATTGCAATGGCATATTTGTATTTAGCTCTTTGTTTTCTGTAATAATAATAATACATTTTATTTATAAGGCGCCTTTCTGGGCACTCAAGGACACCGTACAAAATCACGACAATAAAATCAAATTGGATAAAAAAACAACAATAACAACAACAAAGCGAAAAGAAAAGATGATTACAATGAATAAGCAGTCAGGAATAGGTGTGTCTTGATTTGAAGAGGGATATTGAATCTAAGTTGCGAAGGTCTGGTGGTAAAGAGTTCCAAAGATGTGGGTAGGGCTGAAACGACGCGTCGACGTAGTCGACGTCATCGGTTACGTAAATACGTCGACGCCGTTTTTGTGCTTCGACGCGTCGCATATTTACCGTCATGGCGGAGCGCAAAGCAGACGATGCGAGCGGTGCGAGCGAGGGGGAAAAAAGCACGCCAAAAGTCGTCAAAAGTGTGGGAGTATTTCAATAAACGGCCTAAGAAGAAACGCTACTTTTATCTACATTCAGCTCGCTACTCGCTACTAATTTTTATCGATCTGTTAATGCACACTTTGTTTGTTTTGGTCTGTCAGACAGACCTTCAAAGTGCCTGCCTTACTGGTGACGTTTCACTCCGTTCCACCAATCAGATGCAGTCACTGGTGACGTTGGACCAATCAAACAGAGCCAGGCGGTCACATGACCTGAGTTGAAAAACGTATTGGGGTGTTGCCATTTAGTGGTCAATTGTACGGAATATGTACTGTACTGTGCAATCTACTAATAAAAGTTTCAATCAATCAATCAAAAGTGTGAAGGAAAAAAGACTATTTTTTATTTCAATCGTACATCCCGTCAAAAGCCTAAAGACTGACTGCACAGTTCCTGTCTTCACAATAAAGGTACCGCTCCATCGCGCCGCGCTTTCAAAATAAGAGTCTGCGAAAGCCAGCGCAAACATGCTAGCAAGCTATGGAGTTTGCCGCCTATTTATTTCTTGTAAAGTGTATAAAAACGAATATGGAAGATGGACAAATAAGATGCCAAAAACCAACCACTTTCATGTGGTATTAGACAGAAATGAGGAACTTTTTTTCTCCTCCATTTGAAAACATGGACGTTATAAGCAATACTGTCTGTTTACAATCAATGCAAGTCATCAGAATCAGGTAATACACCAACTTATATTCTTGTCTTCATGAAAGAAAGGAATCTATATGTGTTAAACATGCATGTATATTCATTAAAACACCTTTAACATGTAAACAAAAACGTCAAAATAAATAAATATAAATTATATACTGTATATATCAATGTATGTATATATATGTGTATATATATATATATGTGTGTGTATATACATACATACATACATACATACATACATACATACATACATACATACATACATACATACATACATACATACATACATACATATATATATACCGTATTTTCCGCACCATAAGGCGCCCTGGGTTAAAAGCCGCGCCTTCAATGAACGGCATATTTCAAAACTTTGTCCACCTATAAGCCGCCCGGTGTTGTAAGCCGCATCTAACTGCGCTAAAGGAATGTCAAAAAAACAGTCAGATAGGTCAGTCAAACTTTAATAATATATTAAAAACCAGCGTTCTAACAACTCTGTTCACTCCCAAAATGTACGCAAATGTGCAATCACAAACATACGTATATCAACATGGACAGAGCTGCGTGAAAAAAGCCACCCGGCCTCTTCGCGTTAACTTAAACTTACCTTAACCACTCGCTCATCTTTTCTTCATCCATCCCTTCGAGTTAGCTTTTATGATGACGCCGGCTGGAAAGGTCTCTTTTGGCAAGGTCTTCCTTTTGAATATCACCATGGGTGGAAGTTTCTGGCCATTAGCATGGCAAGCTAGAACCACAGTGAAGGATGACTTCTCATTCCCTGTGGTGCGAATATTCACCGTACGTGCTCCCGTTGTATCCACAGTGGGGTTCACAGGAATATCAGTTGCTGTGAAATAGTAATCCGTGTGCGGATGGAGAGATTGCGTCTTTTCATGAACCGGATCCCTGACGCTTAGTAGGAGCCATTTTGTGGTCTTTACAGATGTAAACACACAAAGGAAATGAAACGTACGGTATATCCGCGCGCTATTTCTTCTTCTACGCGGGCGGGTGGTTGCTTACAGTAGAAGAAGAAGCGCTTCCTGTTCTATGGGGGCGGGTGCTTACCTTGGCGGTTGCTTGCGTAGAAGAAGAAGCGCTTCCTGTTCTACCGGGAAAAAAGATGGCGGCTGTTTACCGAAGTTGCGAGATCGAAACTTTATGAAAATGAATCGTAATATTAATCCATATATAAAGCGCACCGGGTTAAAAGCCGCACTGTCAGCTTTTGAGTAAATTTGTGGTTTTTAGGTGCGGCTAATAGTGCGGAAAATACGGTATATGTGTGTGTGTGTGTGTGTGTGTGTGTGTGTATATATATATATATATATATATATATATATATATATATATACATATATGATATGTGTGTGTATGTTACTCATCAGTTACTCAGTACTTGAGTAGTTTTTTCACAACATACTTTTTACTTTTACTCAAGTAAATATTTGGGTGACTACTCCTTACTTTTACTTGAGTAATAAATCTCTAAAGTAACAGTACTCTTACTTGAGTACAATTTCTGGCTACTCTACCCACCTCTGCTAATAATGTTGTTGTATGCACAACGGTTATAAACGAACATTTGAAAAGAAAACACCCGACAGCGTTCTTGCCATCACCATCAACTAGTCAATCGTCCGCGTGAGTATACGTTGTCATCATTACACAAAAACATGAATGTGTCATTTGTATCTGCGTTGTAAATTCATAAACTAAAACACTGTTTCGCTCTGAGAGGCGCGTTTGGCGTGCCTGTTCAGTGTTTACAAAGACGCGCTCCTCTTTAACGCTAACGTTAACTAGTTGTGCAAATACCTTTTACAACATTAACAGTTACATATACTATGTACAAACGAACAATTAACTTTCACTTTAATCATACTATCATTGTTGTGTTATTAAGCAAAATAAGCAATACTTTTACTTTTGTTGAAATGTTTACACTGTTGTTACAGAATATTTCGTTTTGCACTTTTTTGTATTGGATGTTTATCTTTATTTTTGCACATTTTAGCAAATAAGCAATACTTCTACTTTTGTTGAAATGTTTACACTGTTACAGAATATTTCCGTTTTGCACTTTTTTGTATTGGATCTTTATCTTTATTTTTGCAAATTTTAAAGCAAAGTAAGCAATACTTTTACTTTTGAAATGCTTATACTATTGCAGAATATTAAGATTTGCACTGGGTGTTTACTTTTATATTTGCACATTAAAAAGCAAATAAGCTACTTTTAATTTTGTTAAATGTTAAAAGTTTTAAATGTTTACATTGTTACAGAATATTTTGTCATGTTGTTGTCAATGTTGACTGAGTGGCCATCCTTTTTTTTTTTGTAAATAAAAGCCATGCCTTTTGAAAAAACTGGCCTACATTTATTTTTTCATCTTCGTTTTAAATAAAAAAAATAATCGGTAAAAGGAAAAATAATCTATAGATTAATCGAAAAAAATAATCTATAGATTAACCGATTAATCGAAAAAATTATCTATAGATTAATCGATAGAAAAATAATCGTTAGCTGCAGCCTTAGATGTGGGGCAGAGCGGCTGAAAGCTCGGGCACCCATGGTGGACAGTTTAAATAAAGGGACAGTGAGATAGATGGATGAAGATAAGATGGATGTCTTCTGTAAACTTGATTCAATGAATCCATGCTTGTTATGCTTTATTTTTATCTAAAGTTAAAAATAAAAGTGCAATACAAATATGTTTGACATAACAATGAATAATCGTAATTAATAATGGTAATGTCAATTTTCATTAAAAAAAAAAAACTGATCATCATTTTGGCGATAACCATAGAGCCTGTGATGTAAATGTCATACATTGGCGAACTTTCGGGCAGCACGGTAGTAGAGGGGTTAGTGCGTCTGCCTCACAATACGAAGGTCCTGAGTAGTCGTGAGTTCAATCCCGACCTCGGGATCTTTCTGTGTGGAGTTTGCATGTTCTCCCCGTAACTGCGTGGGTTCCCTCCGGGTACTCCGGCTTCCTCCCACCTCCAAAGACATGCACCTGGGGATAGGTTGATTGGCAACACTAAATTGGCCCTAGTGTGTGAATGTGAGTGTGAATGTTGTCTGTCTATCTGTGTTGGCCCTGCGATGAGGTGGCGACTTGTCCAGGGTGTACGATGCCTTCCGCCCGATTGTAGCTGAGATAGGCTCCAGCACCCCCCGCGACCCCGAAGGGAATAAGCGGTAGAAAATGGATGGATGGATGGATGGATGAATGGCGAACTTTCTTCACTAAAGTGCCTGGTTTAGCGAACATAATAGTTATGCCATCTGTCGATTGTGTTTTGTTGCTGTAATAGTTGGGCACAGAGAATACAAATTGTCAAATACTTTAATGATAGTGTAGTTTTATCATAATGGTGTTCTGACAAAACTTTCATTTTAATTTACACAACAATACTCCAAGGCTGCAATGTGAGAGCAACCTGTTTCAGCTCAACCCTCTACAGTAGTTGTACCTCTTGGCTTACCTGGCAGAAGAGGTTTGTGTCAACCAAAACAACTCTGCCCTTCTTGCAACAAAAAAGCCCAGCTAATGTGAAAAGTAAAAAGATCTTTTTTTTGCTGAAAAGCATGTGATTTATTCATGGCCTTTAGAGTCACCCTTTCAGACGCAAGCTCATGTGAAGCAGAGCATTAACATTACATGTGCAGGTGCTTTTATGGGCCCTCATCCATTACCGCTGATTTACATTGCCCAGCAAGCAAAGTGCTGAAACCGGAGCTGCATGGAGGAATCTTCTTCACAAGCACCATAAAATGTGTTGGAATGGCTTACTTTCAGTAAAGCAGACATGGTGCGAAAACAGGTTGATATCCATTGCGAACTGTTAGTTATACATCAAATGATAATTTTGCTGTTTGTCTGCTACTCAGTGTTACTCAACAGAAAAAATGTGTGCACTCTTCTACAAATTGCGCTTGCATTTGTAACTGACATTTGAAGGTCATTTAAGGTCTATTTGGGCATGTTAACTTCTAAGAAACATTAGGGAGAATGTGTTTTTGTGAGGAGCGTGTGGGTGGGGAGGCATCAAAAAGGCCAAGTACTTCCAGTACCGCTAAAGATTAGATGGCAGATTCGCACTTCGAGATATCACTATTGATTTCCTGTACTTTCTCCAATTTCTTACTCTGTGGAAAAATAACTTCATTATGGTTCTAACTGGCTCATCGCTGCATGAAGAAAGAAGCCATATATTTCCATGACAACCTATCTCAGAATGAATGTATAAAGCACATTCTGGAGAAAAGGACTGAAATTGTTAAATGCTCTGAAGATATGTTGCAGCAACTATACAATCAGGGTTCGAACATAACAATGTCAACAGGTTCCTAAACAATCCAAGAAGAAAATTGCCATTCTTTCGAATGTTGCCTGGAGCTTACGTGGAAATGTTGGAGCAGCTCAAATGAGCACAACAAAAGAGAAATTCACTCTTTCTTTCTATTCGTCAAACTAACGTTAAATTAAGCTCTGTATTAGGCAAAATCACAGTGGATGAGCTCATCCCAGCGCAAAAACAAGACTTGTCCATCTTTGATAAAAAGCACCAGATAACAGAGACGTGGCCTGAAGAAAAGCAAGACAGTTCTGCTCCAGGTCTGCTCACAACTATATCTATATTAAAAAATTCATATGGGGGGCTCATGATTAATAGAAGCATTTGGGAAAAATCATGAAGTGTGACATTTAAATTGTTCCCTTACCCGAAGCCTATTCAGACAAGACTCTTCCATTCAACAATTATATAACCTTTATGTAACGTCATTAAAATAAGGTTTTTAGATATGTATTTACTTGAGCATTTTGATTTGACTCGAATTTGCCTAAACATTCAATTGCACTTGTATGTTCATTACCAGACACAGTTCATTAGGGACTTGTGTGATGTAATTGTAAAGTGATAAAAATAACTTAAGCATATGTTTATATGGATTTCAGTGAGGAAAAACAGTGTTTATTGAAACACAGGAATTATCAGACATAATTCATAATAGATGCCAATTAGAGCAAGGACAAATGGACACCAGTACATAAGATGTACAACAATTTGACATGAAAGTACAGTGTACTGCATTCACCGAATACGAGACCATTTGCTATGGGTTCATCCTACTAGAAAAACATGTTTGTAGAATAAGAAGAGAATGTGGTAGCTAATACCTGCTGATTTCAACTGATGTCTGCATGAAGTAAAGTAATGGGATCCGACTGCCAAAGCATTTGAGAGTGCCTGCAATTTTCCTCCTGGGATCATCAACAAAATGCCTCCTACAATTACTGTGCAGACAGTTTGAAGACACAGGGCATATTTCAGTTTCATTAACACCTACTGTCTTACAGGTAAAAGCCAGTAAATTAGAATATTTTGAAAAACTTGATTTATTTCAGTAATTGCATTCAAAAGGTGTAACTTGTACATTATATTTATTCATTGCACACAGACTGATGCATTCAAATGTTTATTTCATTTAATTTTGATGATTTGAAGTGGCAACAAATGAAAATCCAAAATTCCGTGTGTCACAAAATTAGAATATTACTTAAGGCTAATACAAAAAAGGGATTTTTAGAAATGTTGGCCAACTGAAAAGTATGAAAATGAAAAATATGAGCATGTACAATACTCAATACTTGGTTGGAGCTCCTTTTGCCTCAATTACTGCTTTAATGCGGCGTGGCATGGAGTCGATGAGTTTCTGGCACTGCTCAGGTGTTATGAGAGCCCAGGTTGCTCTGATAGTGGCCTTCAACTCTTCTGCGTTTTTGGGTCTGGCATTCTGCATCTTCCTTTTCACAATTCCCCACAGATTTTCTATGGGGCTAAGGTCAGGGGAGTTGGCGGGCCAATTTAGAACAAAAATACCATGGTCCGTAAACCAGGCACGGGTAGATTTTGCGCTGTGTGCAGGCGCCAAGTCCTGTTGGAACTTGAAATCTCCATCTCCATAGAGCAGGTCAGCAGCAGGAAGCAGGAAGTGCTCTAAAACTTGCTGGTAGACGGCTGCGTTGACCCTGGATCTCAGGAAACTTGAAGAATTCTAGCTGTAAATATACTCCTCCTTTCTTAACCACGCCACCAACCACACCCCCTCGACCACGCCCCACAACCACACCCCCCACCTCCCGAAATCGGAGGTCTCAAGGTTGGCAAGTATGGGTGTTAACATTTAGTGGTCAATTGTACTGCATTGTACTGTAGTACATTTTAGTACTAGCCAAATATCACAAGTTAGAATGCATAAAAAAAGAAATATATATGTGTTCTTGTTGTGAATGATAGGGACTGTGAATGATAGAAACAATTCCAGAAAAGTGCAGTTCCCCTTTAATTCATGTGATTTAATTCTGATTGACTAGGAACATACTAAGCACGACTCGGTTGATTTACAACACATGGTTTAAGGCAGCGCTTGTTAACTACGGGGCCGCGGCTCAAGCATCACCTAGAAATGTTCAAGTTTGCACATGCGGGCTGCAAGGGCCTCAAGCCCACATATAGGGCTGCAACGATTAATCGATTGACTCCTGTGTCTCAAACTCAATTTACCCGGGAGCCACGAGAGGGGAGATTCTGGGTGAGGCTGGGCTGTGCAAAGTATTCACTTGACTACATTGTTTAACTACTTCTACCAGTAGTGACCCTGAGCTATGGCGGGCCTTAACTAATTATAAAATGTAAAATTGAACATAAATATCTTATATTTTGACAATGTTGAGCTCCCCAGGAGATGGTCAGAGATATTTCAGCTTGATTAACATAAGTTAGTCTTTGTGCTGCTCAATGTGTGCTTGCTTTGCTGTAACTTTTGTGTTGCACTATAATTGTAGTTAGTGTCTAATGGGATTCAAGGTTACTATAATATATTCAACTATTAGCGGCTCAGGGTGCACTGGTTGCAAATACACTAAACCACGGAGGGGATGGTGGGACGGCGTGGCGCGGTTGGAAGAGTGGCCGTGCCAACAACCTACCTGAGAGTTCCTGGTTCGATCCCCAGCTTCTACCAACCTAGTCACGTCCGTTGTGTCCTTGAACAAGACACTTCACCCTTGCTCTTGATGGGTCGTGCTTAGCGCCTTGCATGGCAGCTCCGCCATCAGTGTGTGAATGTGTTTGTGAATGGGTGAATGTGGAAATAGTGTCACAGCGCTTTGAGTACCTTGAAGGTAGGAAAGCGCTATACAGGTATAACCCATTTACCATTTACCAGGGGTATCAAGCATACAGCCCGAGGGCCGGATCAGGCCCGTGAACAGGTTGTATCCGGCTCTCGGAATGAGTTTGCTAAGTATAAAAATTAACCTGAAATTTTTGAATTAAAGAAACAATTGTTCTAAATGTGTCCACTGGATGTCGCAATAGCAATTCTTTGTATATTTGCAGATGATGCTACATATGTACATTTATTAACTTTTTACTTTTTAAATTATATCTCAACTCTGTACACTGCTGCTGGAATTTAACTTTCCCTGAGGGAACGCTCCTGAAGGAATCAATAAAGTACTATATATCTATCTACAAAATAAACCGCATGATGTTAGTACAGTCGAGGTAAATTATCAAACTGCATGAATGACATACTGTAATTTGATTTTAATATTTTTTTTTATCTTGATAGATTGAAAATTAACACCAATGAGTTGACTGATTAACATTATCACAATTTATTCAGAAAATATAAACAACAACAAATGAAGTATATATACTATTAACCGCAACAGGTAATTGTAAAAAAAAACAACAACATTATGATTTGTACAATTTCAGAACGTGCTTGTTCTTTTTTTAAACAAAGAAAACAATCTGAAGTTGTCTTTATTTTTAAGGTAAGCCGTGATTTTACCAGTCCGGCCCACTTTGGAGTAGATTTTTCTCCATGTGGTCCCCGATCTAAAATGAGTTTGACACCCCTGCACTAAACTATGGAGTTAAGTCAAAGGCCACAAAATGTGGGCCGCAAGTTTGAGACTAGGGATGTCCGATAATATCGGCTTGCCGATACTATCGGCGTTAAAATGTAATATCGTAAATTATCGGTATCGTTTTTATTATTATAAGTATCGGGTTTTTTTTAATTTTATTTTATTTTTTATTAAATCAACATAAAAAACACAAGACACACTTACAATTAGTGCACCAACCCAAAAAACCTCCCTCCCCCATTTACACTCATTCACACAAAAGGGTTGTTTCTTTCTGTTATTAATATTCTGGTTCCTACATTATATATCAATATATATCAATACAGTCTGCAAGGGATACAGTCCGTAAGCACACATGATTGTGCATGCTGCTGGTCCACTAATAGTACTAACCTTTAACAGTTAATTTTACAAATTTTCTTTAATTACTAGTTTCTATGTAACTGTTTTTATATTGTTTTACTTTCTTTTTTATTCAAGAAAATGTTTTTAATTTATTTATCTTATTTTATTAATTTTTTCAAAATATACCTTATCTTCACCATACCTAGTTGTCCAAATTAGGCATAATAATGTGTTAATTCCACGACTGCATATATCGGTTGATATCGGTATCGGTAATTATATAGAGTTGGACAATATCGGAATATCGGATATCGGCAAAAAGCCATTATCGGACATCCCTATTTGAGACCCTTGGATTAAATTGATGAATTTCATGAGACAAATGTTTAGATCTACAGTCTGTTGCGTCAATCATTTGATGAGTAACTAAATAAAAATGAATACAAATTCGGACCTGGAACTTTAAATACGTGGACATAGTTTTCGCACAGCCGCTGCAATGGAGCACACATGAGAGCAGTGGTGTGAGGGTGCCGTGATCCGTGTGGTGATGAACAACAGAGATTGTTCTCTTTTATTAATGCACACATGTTAAAAGTGCACTTTCAAGGTTTATGATGTGCATTTATTAGAAAAAAAAAAGAAGGTTAAGACAAGTAGAAAAATGCATCAAGGCTATAAAGTGTGTTTATCCATTTACTTGATTAATCAAACAAAATAATAGATTTGTTACTCCATTACTAAAATGATTAATAGCTGCAGCCTTGGTCGCATATATTATCAGTTACCAGATGTATTACTGATATCCATGATACGCTCAGTAAAAAAAAACAACTTGGTAGCAGACAGTAATGCATCATACTCTCATCTCATATTTTCTTATAAAAAGACTGTGATTCAAAAACATTGACAAATACTCAAAGTGAAGTCAGGTTAATAGTATATTAAAGTTGCAAGGAAATAAAGAGAGGGTGAGTATTTAAAAAACATTCAAGACATTTTACAAGCATGTACAAGAACAGAAAGTTCCAAAAAAAAAACATGTTCAAATGCCTCTCACTCCCCAATAAGGGCACATTGGAGAGAGAAAAATGTAGTTCAAAACCAGAAGCCAAGTTAATGTGTTACAAAATTAATGCTAATATATTCAGATTCCTTCTATCAGCCCGTAGTCAGTTTTTTTTCCTAAACCTTTTGGTATTTTAAAACTGTAGGCAGACAAACAGCAAGCCGTTTAACATTCATGAAACATTTATTTAATTCACCAGGCAGGGACCTTTCTTGACAACCTTTTACTTTTCCCCACTCGAGCTCTGCCAGTCTGACATTCATCGGGATCACATTGGACATGATGTATATTCCATGACAGATCATTCACACCTTTCTCATGGGATTGCCTTCATCTGGGGGATAAGCAATGGGATCGCCACATCCCTTAGACACATCTTCGTGAACAATACCGACAGACAAATTATGACTAAAGCATACATATACACTTAAAATCTGTTGGGCTTTCCGAAACTGAGTGAAATAACAAGTTAGGAGGCCAACAAATCAGTAAAGCGGTATTCGTTATGGGTTTGTCACCATCTGGAAGGATACATCTGGTTTCCCACAATTGTTCACCTAACCTTTACTGCTGAATGGTTTTAGCGCGTGTTAACTGTATAAACGTAGACAAAAGGTGTAGGCCGCTAAATTTAAATGCATTTACTGACGCTTTTAGGCAGTGAAGTGCGGTCAGAGGAGGCAGGTGAGGTAAAGTCTATCAAGTTTGTAAAAAAATAAAACAATAAAAAACATAAAATAAGTATAGGTATTCTTCCATTGGACTTTGTTATAAATGTATTCTAAGTAGGGATCGACCTATTATTGGTCGGTCCGATTATATATGGCATTTTGACAGATCTGCTTTTTTTTTTATATTGATAACGAATAGTAATATTTAACCTTTATTACCACCATTCCTATCATTTTAAATGTAACAATCATCAAACAAGTGTTTACCTTTTTTTAATCCGGTTTAAAACTGGTCAGTTTGGCTCAGATGCAATCACGTTTCTCCGTCTCCAGTATTGTCCCGCCTATGGCGCCATTTGATTGGTTATGCAAACGATACACAAGTTAGCCGCAATGCCAATCAGAAGCCGGGGTATTCTACGTTAGTTAAGCAAACCATGTACCGGTAAGAGGCAGAGCCAATAAGAATCGGATGTCTATTGCAGGGTCTCTCAGCAAAGTGTAGTCACTCTGGTGGGTGTTCGGATCTGTCAGAAGTACGTAAAAAACAAAAAACTACCACAAAATTGTAGTAAACATCCAGTCCTCTACATGTCACAACAATTCGTAAAGTTACTATGAGCAGAATGCCGTAAAAACCTAACGAACAAAAGCGGCTGCTCTGCTAACTCGTAGTACCTCACGACGTGTTAGTGAATCACTTGAAACAAAGCTGCTACAATTATATAAGTAAAAGTATGTCTGTGAGATTGAGAGAGAGATTAAAGAACTCAAACTAAACTTAATCTAGTTTTATTGCAGGGACACACGAAGAGGATTGAGAATAGTATGTTCGACGAAACAAGTTGCAAAACAAATTCAGACAAAGCGGTTTTAGTGCGAGGTCTGTATCCCTTAAATATTTTGTATAAGCTGCTGAGGTATATATCCGTGTGTGGGCTGCCTAATAAAGTATAGGAAATGTGGATGGTTACGATCATGCTTTGATAAATAAGTAAATATTGTAACCTTACATTATTGTAACCTATGATTTTTCTAAATAAATAAGGCTTTTGATGATTTGTAATTTACGTTTGTACCATAATTTCCTGGCTATACAGCACACCGGTATATGAGCTACACTGACTACATTTTAGAAGAAATACATATTCTAACATATTAGCCGCACCGGATTGTTCCGACAAATGTTTTAAATGTTTATTTACATACCTTAATTATTTCCAAACGGTGCCTGTCACACGGCAGTAAAACGGTTGATCAAACAAAACAGAAGTCATTGTCATGGATCCACTAGTTGCAGAAGCTAGCTCTCCAATCAGCTAAACAGACTCAATAACTCAACAAAGCTAAGATGGCTGTTGTGCAGCAAACAGCGCACAAACTATCTGGGTATGCAAAGGTCTAGATCTTACAATTAAAAGAAGATAAGAGCAAAAAAGTCAGACTATGCGATGCAAATCTATCCCCATATTTTATCCAAAAAAGATTTGTCGATTTGTTGAAGGATTATCCGTGAGTGGAGCTCCCAGACATCCATCCCATCCATTTTCTACCGCTTATTCCCTTTTGGGGTCGCGGGGGGCGCTGGAGCCTATCTCAGCTACAATCGGGCGGAAGGCGGGGTACACCCTGGACAAGTCGCCACCTCATCGCAGGACCAACACAGATAGACAGACAACATTCACACTCACATCCACACACTAGGGCCAATTTAGTGTTGCCAATCAACTTATCGAACTAAATTGTGCTCAAACGTCATTCTACACAACAAAACAGATGAAAACTTAGAAAAGCATGGAGGCCTACAACTTCTGTATGTAGCTGGATCAAGGGAATTGGTATCAAGACTCTCCCAGATAAACTGTGCATCGTTTTTTCTCGGGGTATGGTTGCATTTCATGATTCTACTTTGCGCGTCGAGACTGGGAGGACGCGTCGATGTAAGCAAACTAGCACCCGACAACTGCCACCCGTGACTGCAAATCCATTTAAAAAACTAACAATTACTGAATAATTACCATATTTCATTTTTGTCCTGTTGTCAAATGCACTCTGACACATTAGTGCACAAATTAAACAAGAGGGGAGACGTAGAAGCACCTTTCCTGACAACGTATCATTGCCTTTAACTTTCTTGTTTTCTGTTTGTTAAAAAATAAAATACAAATAATATCAAGATAAAACTTCAATGTGACGGGTATATTAAAAATATATTTAAAAAACCTTTAACAAAGTAGTCACTGCAAACTCGTGCGTTCTTGGACTCTGCTCCCTCTGACTGGAGTGCGTGCCTCTTTTGTCGTCGTCTTTCGTAAAATCTTGCACTCTTCTGCACTTCTTGATTACCTTTCGAGAAACTCTGAAGAAACGTTTATCCTTTCCGTAATCTGAATGGTTTGTACAGTCAAAAACAATGCAAGCGTAGGGGCATTTTTTTTTGAGAAAGGCCAAATGGTGCCTCATACCCATTTAGAACAGACGCTGCTTGACCACTATGCATACTCAATGAGCCGGACGTGACGTCATTCAAATCCAAATAATAGTACAAACACTTTTAAACGTATTAGCTTGATTACATTACGATAGCACGTACAAATATGTATAAAAACGCTCCTACTGACATCACACATGGAACAGTTTCGTAAGTAGGAATTGTTTTAGTTGTATTGTAAAACGTCACGGAGTGATGAATGAAGAATCCTTCCATCCATCCAATTTTTACCGCTTGTCCCTCTAGTCAGCTGCACTCGGGCAGAAAGCAGGGTACACCCTGTACAATTCGCCACCTCATTGCAGGGCCAACACAGATAGACAGACAAGCATTCACACTCACATTCACACACACTAGGGACAATTTAGTGTTGCCAATCAGCTTTCGAGCAGAGACGCAATGGACGAATATACTTCCGGCATGAAATAGGAAGTATATTTTTAACTCGCAGCACCTGCAGTGACAAAACTTGCCCAAAAGAAGGCGCCATAGCACAAAAAATAACATATTTTCAGTGTCTCTGTCAGCAAATTATGAAAACTATTAAATACAAAACATTAGCTGCACCGTTTAAAAAGCAGCAGGTTACAAAGCGTTGGAAAAAAAGTAGAGGCTTATAGTCCAGAAAATACGGTACTTTGTATCGCAGAATGACAACATCTTAATAACGTTTTCCATTTTGTAATCAAGTGTATTATTGCTAGTTGATCAGCTTGCTAACGGTCTGTCAATATCAACACTTGTGAATTTAGAACCATTTTAAACCTTCCCAGTTCACATTATTAAGAGATACAAATTATTTCAGAGATACACTACTTCAGGGAGCAATTTATGTATTCATATTTGTGCCAAAGAACTCCACGCACTTGTTTGTATTTACTTGTTTTTAAAATACACGTGTCATGCATTTAAACTAAATTAGGTGTTGGAGTTTGCAATAGTATTATTCAAAATGTTGATGTAAATATGTCACTTTTGTTGTACAAAGACACCATATATGTCAAGCAATCCTGCAGACACCTATGAATTACGGATTTTTTAATTCATATGTGTTGACATGGCACTAGTGTAGACTGTCGAAATTAAGGGCTGATACTAACAAAAATGTATGGATTCATTTTGCACCATGAGGTGTATTATAGAACTAATCTAGTATGGCATCGCCATTGACTTCCAGGAAGAGGCTGGATGACAACCCCGAAAGTGTGGTAACAACTGGAGAGACAGTTGACAGCCCGGCAAGACGGCAACCGGGGCAGGGAGGGGTAGCATCCCAAGCTGCAGCTCTCGCAAGGGAGCACCCATACAACGCTACGAAAAACCCTAAAGATACATCAGACCAAGATAGGCTGCCTAAGGAAACCCGTGGTGCAACGCACAGTGCCAGTACCCTGTACGGCACCTGATGAGACGGAGGAGGATCCAGGCCCGGACACTCCCCACAGTGCCCAGAACCTCCAAGCACCACCGGCGCAACCCCAAAGCAGACGGTCAGAAGCTCATACCAGCATTCTTCCCTGCTTGGCACTCTGCATCAAGGGTTGGAATTGGGGGTTAAATCACCAAAAATTATTCCCGGGCGCGGCGCCGCTGCTGCCTACTGCTCCCCTCACCTCCCAGGGGGTGAGCAAGGGATGGGTCAAATGCAGAGGACAAATTTCACCACACCTAGTGTGTGTGTGACAATCATTGCTACTTTAACTTAACTTTAACTTTACACATACAAAATGTAGCACACAAAAAAATCACATTTAATTAAAAAAAAACGTTATTATGGTCATACCTTTACTTATAAGTGCGGGAACAGTGGTGTTCGTGTTGGAGGAGTTGTGAATGAATGAAATATGAAATCCGTGCTGCAGTCTGCAGGTGTACCTAATGTTGTGTCCCTGCAGTCGTTCACGGCTCCTACGGCGCGAGCATTGTTGTTTTTGCACTTTTTGGCTTCTTGTTAAGTGACTTTTTTTGGGTGGATTCGGTCTTGCACGTGGAGGGTTTGGGTGTGGGCTTTGGTTGGTGTGGCGCTCCCGTCGGGGGGTGCACTCTGCGGCGGAGGTGCAGTAACCGGCACCAGGAGGCGGGATTACGCGAGCCTCAGCCAGTGCGTCTTCGCAGCAGTTTTATGATTGCTCAGCACAAGAAATACGTTACACACATACAGTTGTTGACAAAATACACTGTACATTATATACCTCAGCTAAGTAAACTATGGAAATGTATAATATAATTCATATAGCAATACGGTCTCACTGCACAGCAGGCCAGCAGTTAGCCGAGTCCGCAATCCATGTTGAGACATAAATGAGTGACGTGCCTCAACTGGCTGCTGATCACCGCACCGTCTCTTCTCAGTATTTGAACGGCATATGTGAAAATTCAGCAATTTTGAATAAAAATAATCTAAAACTGGTGAAGTTAAATGGAAAATAACTTTATAGTATAATCACTGGATACATATAACAATTTTATTTTTTATTTTTTATTTTTTTTAACTTTTTTTTTTCTTTCCATGATGGCAGGTGAGGCCCCGCCTCACCTGCCTCCAGTGACCGCACGTCACTGAAATATATATATATATATATATATATATATATATATATATATATACACTGTGTTTTAAAAATAAAAGGAGAAAAGACAAGCAACACTGGCATTGATTTCATGTGTTTAAAATTACTATTGTGATTCATCATTATTGAGCTATAAAATGACCAATATCAAGATGTATATTTTTGTTCATATAGGACAGCATGAACCACACATGGTTTCATAAAGAAATAAATGATACTAAGAAGTAATTGAAAACATGTTTACATAAAGTGAATTATTATCTTCTGATTTGTTATCCTCTTGTTGATCAACCTGTGTTAACGTTGATTAGACTAACACTGGGGACGACGTGGCTCGACTGGTAAAGCGGCCGTGCAAGCAACTTATGGGTTCCCTGGTTCGATCCCAGCTTCCACCATCCTAGTCACGTCCATTGTGTCCTTGAGCAAGACACTTCACCCTTGCTCCTGATGGGTCAGGTTAGTGCCTTGCATGGCAGCTTCCGCCAACAGTGTGTGAATGTGTGCGTGAATGGGTGAATGTAGAAATGATGTCCAAAGCGCTTTGAGTACCTTGAAGATAGAAAAGTGTTATACAAGTATAATCCAGTTACTATTCATAGTACAAATGATTAAAGTTAAAAACAAAACTCCACAAGGAGTCAGTGCCTTGCCAGCAATGAAACTCGCTGTGCATCACTAGTTTTAACGTATGCACAAACACCCATCCATCCATTTTCTACCGCTTATTCCCTTTGGGGTCGCTCAGCTACAATCGGGCGGAAGGCGGTGTACACCCTGGACAAGTCGCCACCTCATCGCAGGGCCAACACAGATAGACAGACAACATTCACACACTAGGGCCAATTTTTTAGTGTTGCCAATCAACCTATCCCCAGGTGCATGTCTTTGGAGGTGGGAGGAAGCCGGAGTACCCGGAGGGAACCCACGCAGTCACGGGGAGAACATGCAAACTCCACACAGAAAGATCCTGAGCCCGGGATTGAACCCAAGACTACTCAGGACCTTCGTATTGTGAGGCAGATGCACTAACCTCTCTGTCACCGTGCTGCACAAGCACAAAGGAAAAAAGAAGTCAAAAAGGTGACTACATACGTAGTGATGTTGAGTTGGTCATGGTCAAGACACATGAGATTTGATAGCTCATCTTAAAGGAAGTGTAATTCCTACAACCAGTTACCATTTCATCTTTGTACTGAAGCACAACCTTGACTCAATTCATTGCTTCCGTAGGCCAGTCGAAGACCAGCTGTCCACGCACTCACACTGCTGTGCGATTGACAAGGCAGTCTACTGAGAACCACTGAACCGCTCATTGTGGAAAAGCTTCTTTGAAATACTTCAGCTTCTTTTCTTTAAAACCAGGCAGCGCAGAAGTCCATCCACACCCACTGTGACTTCCCTCTTTCCCTTGTGCAAGGCTTTCCACACTGGTTCTTTTGAGAGCACCTCACCCTACTATGTTGACAGTATCAGCACAGAAGAAATACATGATATTGTGGTCATTTTGATAACACAGCGAGTGGATTTATTCAATCAAAAAAGATACCCCAACATCACCATGTGTGGCCATAAGGGTACAGGGGGGTGTAGAAAAAAAAAACGCAGAGCTTAGCTCAAAGTAGCACAGCATTTGCAAACACTCAGTTTGACCCTAATGTCACGAGCTTTCCGTAAACACAATACCACTTAGGGTACCTTGGAAAATAAAGAGGGGTATTTATCTCAGGGTGTTAAACAGATTTCAAACATCTGTTTTGGAGCGCTAAGCCCCCCTACTGTCTCCCACTGTCTAGATGTATTTGGTGACAAAAAGAAATCCAAACAAGAGCACTCAACCAGCGAACAATCAGCCACGTCCAACATCCCTCTTTACTTAGTGCATTTACTTCACATAGACCATATGTTTCAAAATTCCTGTTTCACTTTGTTCTGTAAGAAAGGGGTGGAAACATCCTCTGGACAAGTGATAGTAAACCTGGAGAGACTTAGTAGTCAAAGTCTAATTATAGCACACTAAGAAATGTTGATACTAAGGGAATAGACAATTAAACAGGTGTTATAAGTTACATATCTTCTGACCTATACATATTAATATCCAGTGCAGGTGTACAACTAACTTTGTTGTCCAAAACCAATGTATGAAAACATTGTTCGGCTGAAATATAAAAGTTCTCAGCATTGAAATTTACAATAGCTGCTTTATTTATTGCACCCATTTGAGTCAGATTAACAGCACTATTTATTACTAGCGTATGACATGTGTCGAGAAAAAACAAATGCATGAAAGTAATCTGAAAGTTCCTTACTATTTTCCCAATTATTACACAAACACGTTTACATTTATCATTTCACTGGTATTGTTTGCCACATTAAAACACCACATTGTATAAGGGCCACAATAGTTCTACTACTGTCAATGACATTCCAGTGAAAATGTGGTAATCTGGTGTGGCCAGAAACCAACTGGACTGGCAGAAGCTTAGTTCCACAAATCATCCATGTACTGTCTGAAAAGAAAATTTGGCCACCCGTGTCACAGTCCATTAGAGACCTGAAATTTCACTATTCAACCCGGCTAATGAAACCAGCTCAGTGAGTGAAAAGCACACTAATGTTAGGATGTGCCAGGCAAAGAGACAGCAGAGGCTTGCTATCAGGGAAGAGCAGGCGGCTCTCAGTTCAAGCAGTGGCTTAGGCAGGCATATAAGAGCTACATGTTTAATGCTCTGTGTCCAAAAATGCACTTGCTTGGCTCTTACTGGCACATTTGTCAAAACTATATGTGCATCAAACAAACATTTGTTGTAGTTTGCATTTTGTTTTGTTTGTCTCTATGATTATGGCCGTACTGAATGGATGCTCCTTTTACCTTTCAGCCATCAAACTGATTCAGATGTGCAGCCAAAGGCCATTTTTCCCCAAACTGGCCAAATATTGTTGGAAAGACTCACAACAAGGGGAGCTGATTTTAATCTTCGGACAGACATAAAGACATAAAGGATGTTGTATTGACCTCGCTGTCAAGATCTAACTGATAAATTGAAGCCTAAATGGACAGCATTGAGAAGTTAAGTTTACTCACTTGGCAAATTGATTTACTTATGAAACTCTGACGTGATATGTTGATAAGCGCACTGCAAACTGCACACATCATTTCTTCCTTTTTCTTTAGTCAATCCGACAAACTTGTATTTGTTTACCAATTGAGAATTTAACACCAGTTAACCATGTATTTGGGTGCTTGTTTTTAATCTGAAACAAGGAATTGGATGAATGAATGCAATTCCTTGACCCAATGATTCATTGTTTATAAATAGAACAATAGCAATGCACTCAGTGATCAAAGTAATACACCCTCATGAACGCTTTATGATGAGTGAACCCACTTGCACCCTGTTTGGAAGCGAGAGATGAAGAAAACCCACATTAACAAGGCATTTTATCGACTGGCAGGCAAAATTATCAAGTTCATTTTCAATGATTGTTCGATTAATTGATTTCTTGATTATCTGCCCAGGCCTCGTCATGTTGCATATTAAAACGGTAAAAAGCATGTGTATGTATGAGGTAGGACCCCATAAGATGATGCTTCTTCCTGCTACTTTCACACATTACTCTAAAACAGGGGTGCTCATTACGTCGATCGCGAGCTACCGGTCGATCTCGGAGGCTGTGTCAGTCGATCACCAGCCAGGCATTAAAAAAATAGTCCTAAAAATGAGCGATCATAAATCTTCACTATGACGTCACTTCCGTCACTTGATTGACATTCACGGCACCCGAGGGTCTTCTGAGATGACACTGGCTGCTGCCAGCTCATTAAAATTACCGACTGGAAGGCGAGAAACACTTTATTTCAACAGACTCTGGCGCCGTACCTGTTGTCAAAACTCCAAAGACCGACTGCACAGTTGCGCTAACAAAACAAGAGTCTCAGAAAGCTGGCGTGCACAAGCTAGCAAGCTACGGAGTTTGCCGACAATGTATTTATTGTAAAGTGTATACAAAGGAGGACGGAAGCTGGACAAATAAGATGCCAAAAACCAACCACTTTCATGTGGTATTGGACAGAAAGGAGGACTTTTTTCTCCTCCATTCGAAAATGCGGACGTTTTTAGCACCACTGTCTGATTCCAATCGATGCAAGTCATCAGAATCAGGTAATACACCAACTTATATTCTTGTCTTCATGAAAGAAAGGAATCTATATGTGTTAAACATATACACCTGTATTATCTTTAAACACCTTAACTTGTTAACAATATTAACTATATGTGTTAAACATGCTTGCATTATCTTTAAACACCTTTAACTTATTAACAATATTAACTATATGTGTTAAACATGCTTGTATTATCATTAAACACCTTTAACTTGTTAACAATATTAACTATATGTGTTAAACATGCTTGTATTATCTTTAAACACCTTTAACTTATTAATAATATTAACTATATGTATTAAACATGCTTGTATTATCATTAAACACCTTTAACTTGTTAACAATATTAACTATATGTATTAAACATGCTTGTATTATCTTTAAACACCTTTAACTTGTTAACAATATTAACTATATGTATTAAACATACTTGTATTATCATTAAACACCTTTAGTTTATTAACAATATTAACTATATGTATTAAACATTCTTGTATTATCATTAAACACCTTTAATTTATTAACAATATTAACTATGTGTTAAACATGATTGCATTATCATTAAACACCTTTAATTTATTAACAATATTAACTATATGTGTTAAACATGCTTGCATTATCATTAAACACCTTTAACTTATTAACAAAAACATATATTTCATAAATAAGTAAATATAAATTATATATATATGAATGAGGTAGATCCCCACGACTTGATCAATTGAAAAGTAGCTCGCCTGCAGAAAAAGTGTGAACACCCCTGCTCTAAAACATTATACTACCACAGGTAGATTTTAATTGTATCCTTTTCTCTCCTTGCTGGTGTAAACTGGCCCCTCCTTTTGGCTTCTTCCTCTTTTGTGAATTTAATGTTGTTAAGGCTCCATGGAGACTGGCGCGTGTGTAGAAAACCCACGGCAATGGTTGATCAATCGAAATGTATACAAGACAGATACGGTTTCCGATCACGAAGACTATGTTTACACTGCAGGCCAAAGTGGCCCAAATCTGATTTTTTTTTTTTTTTTAAATCAGATTTTTTCCAGCTGACTGTTTACACTGCAAGTAAAATGTGATCTTAATCAGACTCCAGTATAAACGCGCACTGGCCCCAATGTGGCTTTGACGTCACTTGCATGTGCAGTGCGATAAAGTAAAAACAAAGAAAGTTGACTGGATTCCGTAATTGAACAAGGAAGTCACTACGACTACTACAAAATAAAATAAAAGTTGCCACACCTTAAAAATGTGTTGTTTTTTACGTGAAAATAAATTAAAGTAATATAATATATAAATGAATATATATAATGCAATATAATTGGGAGGGTTCTAATCTTTTATAAGTCTTAAGTAGAGGCATCACGGACATTAGCGTTTATTTTTCAACTCACTTGAATGACGTAGCTCGACAAAAGATGATGCAAAAGTGGCATTCAGGACGCGTTTCCATTTATACTGAAATCACATTTGTAAAGATCTGATGTGGCCTGAATCTGATTTAAAATGATCAGATTTGAAGCACTTTAAAGTACCAATGATTGTCACACACACACTAGGTGTGGCGAAATTATTCTCTGCATTTGACCCATCACCCTTGATCACCCCTGGGGCCCGGGAATCATTTTTGGTGATTTAACCCCCAATTCCAACCCTTGATGCTGAGTGCCAAGCAGGGAGGTAATGGGTCCCATTTTTATAGTCTTTGGTATGACTCGGCCGGGTTTGAACTCACAACCTACCAATCTCAGGGCGGACACTCTAACCACTAGGCCACTGAGTAGGTTTGCAGCATTTAAACTGTCACTTGAGGGTTGAGATTTGGCAAGTAGTCTAAACGGTGCCATAGTCAACATGTGTCAATTCGATCCTTGACACCAATAAACTTTCTCTAAATAAAGTGTTTTTATTCATTTTAGAAAGCTGGTTTCAACTGAATGTATACAATAATTCACATTATTTTAGTGCATGTACAAGTAGCGACTGTGCCAGCACCTGCCTGCCTGTCAGTCTTTAGGGCTTGTATTACAGCATGCTTAATGGTACCAAACTGATCAACACTCCCCGGGGGCACCCTCTGTCAGCAAAGTGTCGGACGCTTCTTTTCTCAACACCCCTTTCAGACCTGAGAGAGCATAGAAGAAGCACCCTGATGATATCACTGATATTGAGTTTCAGAGTAGTCATTGCTCACCACTGAGAGGCTGGCGCTGAAGGTGGGCGAGGAGAGGAAAAGCAGTGCTGATAAGAATCTCTCTCTTTGTCTCAGCGTGATGACCTGCGTTGCTGGGTCAAAATCCTGAGGAACTAACTGCAATGGAGGTGTTGAGAAATTGAGGACTAATGTAAAAAGGGTTATAGAATTACTATCACGTGGCGGGTTGGGCTGCACGTTTGCTTAATTGTCTGAGGCTTTTTAAGGCACTATGAGAGAAAGCAGCTCTCTCGGCTAAGGATTGTTGCAACTCAAAGTAGCGTGACGCCCTGTGCACTTACTTACACCTGTCAGTGAGACAAGGCAAAATCTGGTGTTTATCACTTCAGTGACATATAGCACAACTACACTATATTGCCAAAAGTATTTGGCTACCTTCCTTGACTCACATATGAACTTGAAATGCCATCTCATTCGTAACTCATAGGGTTCAATATGATGTCGGTCCACCTTTTTCAGCTATTACAGCTTCAACTCTTCTGGGAAGGCTGTCCACAAGGTTGCGGAGTGTGTTTATAGGAATTTTCGACCATTCTTCCAAAAGCGCATTGGTGAGGTCACACACTGATGTTGGTCGAGAAGGCCTGGCTCGCAGTCTCCGTTCTAATTCATCCCAAAGGTGTTTTATCGAGTTCAGGTCAGGACTCCGTGCAGGCCAGTCAAGTTCATCCACACCAGACTCTGTCATCCATGTCTTTATGCACCTTGCTGCTTTGTGCACTGGTACACAGTCATGTTGGAAGAGGAAGGGGCCCGCTCCAAACTGTTCCCACAAGGTTGTGAGCTTGGAATTGTCCAAAATGTTTTGGTATCCTGGAACGTTCAAAGTTCCTTTCACCGGAACTAAGGATCCAAGCCCAACTCCTGAAAAACAACCCCACACCATAATTCCTCCTCCACCATATTTCACACTCGGCACAATGCAGTCCGAAATGTACCGTTCTCCTGGCAACCTCTAAACCCAGACTCGTCCATCATTGGAATATTTAGGGAGGAAATTTAATGTCTGGATTCGTTGCACAGGTGGCATCCTATGACAGTTCCACGCTGGAAATCACTGAGCTCCTGAGAGCGGCCCATTTTTTCCACAAATGTCTGTAGAACAGTCTCCATGCCAAAGTGCTTGATTTTATACACCTATGACCAGGCCAAGTGATTAGAACATCTGATTCTGATCATTTGGATGGGTGGCCAAATACTTTTGGCAATATAGTGTATTTAAATTTGACACCATGTCACGCAGATATTTACATAAATGCACATTTACCCCACTTTGGTGTTTTCATGCTCATTTTGTCCAATCAGAAACCCAAAAAAGCAACCTCAACTGATTTGGTTGTACATATAACAACCTCGTTCATCAATATAGTGAAATATTAGATGAACAATGAGGTTTGCATGACCTTGAAAATCAGCTCACACTTACATGGAGCCCAGGAAACATCAAAAATATATTTTGTTCAATTGCCCGTGCATGTTATGAGGCACAGGCATGCCCGTTTAATGCTGCGTGCAATGTAACCAACACCTGTAAGTCAACAAGGCCATGTTCTTTTCGGAGATAATGTTGCACATTCACTGCGTGGGTTCCCTCCGGGTACTCCGGCTTCCTCCCACCTCCAAAGACATGCACCTGGGGATAGGTTGATAGGCAACACAAAATTGTCCCTAGTGTGTGAATGTTGTCTGTCTATCTGTGTTGGCCCTGCGATCAATTACATGTTGGTGAAACCTGACATTACTTATGACACAAACCAAAAAGCTTAATTTAGCTCATGCACACAGAAAAAACAAAGCAGGAGTTTTGAAACATTTCCACTCTTGCCAGAGTTTTGCAAAAACTTTTAGGGACAAAAACCTACGTTTGTGTAAGGACGAGTGTCCTATGCGCAAAAACAAGTGTTTTTCAAAATACCTGTAGTATGTGGACTGTGGTCATGGCCTGAATCTCTTTTGCCTTTTTTGCATGTGGCAAAAAAATTATCACAATTATTTTTTTCATATCAACCAATCTTGATTATCATCACTTTTTAAAAAATGCTTTAAATTAAAGCAGATTGTCCCGTGCAGAATTACACCGAGTACCGCATCCCAACTATTTACTACTGCAGTATCTTGTAACAGACATTTCCACCATGTTTGACTGAGGTAATATATGCTAACAGCTGACAACTGTCATTTTGTTCATATCTATAATTGTGTTTACTAGACGTACCACAGTGCAGGTAACCCACGCTATGGTCCGTACCTGGTTTTAGGGCCATGGTTTTGCTTCTTTTGCGGTACGTTTAGTGGGGGTAATAAGGAGAACAACTTTTTTTTCATCTGTTCTTTTTTTTCTTGCTTGTCATCAAAAACTTCTGCTGTAAACAAAATATAATTGGTGTTGTGAATACTGTAAGACTTGTATTTCAAGTTGACATTTACTAAACAACACTTTCAAATGGAAAAATATTACAAACCCTGTTTCCATATGAGTTGGGAAATTGTGTTAGATGTAAATATAAACGGAATACAATGATTTGCAAATCCTTTTCAACCCATATTCAATTGAATGCACTATAAAAACAAGATATTTGATGTTCAAACTCAAACTTTTTTTTTGCAAATAATAATTAACTTAGAATTTCATGGCTGCAACATGTGCCAAAGTAGTTGGGAAAGGGCATGTTCACCACTGTGTTACATGGCCTTTCCTTTTAACAACACTCAGTGAACATTTGGGAACTGAGGAGACACATTTGTTAAGCTTCTCAGGTGGAATTCTTTCCCATTCGTGTTTGATGTACAGCTTAAGTTGTTCAACAGTCCGGGGGTCTTCGTTGTGGTATTTTAGGCTTCATAATGCGCCACACATTTTCAATGGGAGACAGGTCTGGACTACAGGCAGGCCAGTCTAGTACCCGCACGCTTTTATTATGAAGCCACGTTGATGTAACACGTGGCTTGGCATTGTCTTGCTGAAATAAGCAGGGGCGTCCATGGTAACGTTGCTTGGATGGCAACATACGTTGCTCCAAAACCTGTATGTACCTTTCAGCATTAATGGCGCCTTCACAGATGTGTAAGTTACCCATGTCTTGGGCACTAATACACCCCCATACCATCACAGATGCTGGCTTTTCAACTTTGCGCCTATAACAATCCGGATAGTTCTTTTCCTCTTGGGTCCGGAGGACACAACGTCCACAGTTTCCAAAAACAATTTGAAATGTGGACTCGTCAGACCACAGAACACTTTTCCACTTTGTATCAGTCCATCTCAGGCGCAGAAACGCTAACGGTATTGTTGATAAACGGTTTTCGCCTTGCATAGGAGTTTTATCTTGCACTTACAGATGTAGTGACCAACTGTAGTTACTGACAGTGGGTTTCTGAAGTGTTCCTGAGCCCATGTGGTGACATCCTTTACACACTGATGTCGCTTGTTGATGCAGTACAGCCTGAGGGATCGAAGGTCACGGGTTTAGCTGCTTATGTGCAGGGATTTCTCCAGATTCTCTGAACCCTTTGATGATATTACGGACCGGAGATGGTAAAATCCCTGAATTCCTTGCAATAGCTGGATGAGAAAGGTTTTTCTTAAACTGTTCAACAATTTGCTCACGCATTTGTTGACAAAGTGGTGACTCTCGCCCCATCCTTGTTTGTGAATGACTGAGCATTTCATGGAATCTACGTTTATACCCAATCATGGCACCCACCTGTTCCCAATTTACCTGTTCCAAATAAATGTTGGATGAGCATTCCTCAACTTTATCAGTATTTATTGCCACCTTTCCCAACGTCTTTGTCACCTGTTGCTGGCATCAAATTCTAAAGTTAATGATTATTTGCAAAAAAAAAATGTTTATCAGTTTGAACATCAAAAATGTTGTCTTTGTAGTATATTCAACTGAATATGGGTTGAAAATGATTTGCAAATCATTGTATTCCGTTTATATTTACATCTAACACAATTCCCCAACTCATATGGAAACAGGGTTTGTATTTGTATTCTTTGATTACTTGCAGACATCAGTGCTTCTCACCAGTGCTTTGGCAAACAAACCGTGACCCAGATTGTGGAGTTTTTAAAACCCAAATACGGTATCTTATATTGAACAAAAACATATTAAAGTGCAGTTTGAATTTGAGTTAGTGTAAAATAATGTGTACCAACACATAAAGCAAGTTTAATGATTATTTCAAAAACCAAATGTTTTAGGATTTTTTCCATCTACAAAATAGTTTTCTGTTATAATGATAAATGATAAATGGGTTATACTTGTATAGCGCTTTTCTACCTTCAAAGTACTCAAAGCGCTTTGACAGTATTTCCACATTTACCCATTCACACACACATTCACACACTGATGGCGGAAGCTGCCATGCAAGGCGCTAACCAGCAGCCATCAGGAGCAAGGGGTGAAGTGTCTTGCCCAAGGACACAACGGACGTGACTAGGATGGTAGAAGGTGGGGATAGAACCCCAGTAACCAGCAACCCTCCGATTGCTGGCACGACCTGTACTACTGTGCTTGTTACTTCAACAGCTGGGACAAGTTTTTTTTAGTACATGTTATCACAGAGCAGTGGAATCTTTGCAGACATATAAACACAAAGTCTAATTTATAAAAATGCCTTTTATGATTAAATTAGTGGGTGTGTTGATTCTCTCAGCCGGGACCAATACAGTCACATCGACGTTCTCAGTGTGCCTGCAAGTCCACATTCGGGGGCGAGATTACTGGTGAGGTGCAGAAGACAGTGCAACTAAAGCCGCTGCTCCTTTTAAATGTTGTGTTTCAACTTCTATACTAGTCATATTTCTTTATTTTGTTCTTGTGGGCTGCACTTACAGTTGTGTATGGGGACGAGGTGTAACGTAACTGAACATTAATTACGTCGTGAGGTGACTGACTTTCACAACGAGACACACACACACACACACACACACACACACACACACACACACACACACACACACACACACACACACACACACACACACACACACACACACACACACACACACACACACACACACACACACACACACACACACACACACACACACACACACACACACACACACACACACACACACACACACGATCAATAAATGTGGATTGTTTCATGCAGGATAATACCAAGCACCATTGCTTCCCTACTGTTTACTACTCCAGTAACTTCTCACAGACATTTCCGCCATGTTTGATCGAGAAAATATGCTAACAGCTGATCACAGTGATCGAACTCAAATTAATTACGATCAACGATCACGATCATATAATCACCCAGCCCTTGTTTCTTGACTACTTGTTTGATGCTCGGGAGCTGTGATAACCCCTGTGTACGGTTACAAGTGGAGAAGTCTAGTAGTTAAAAAATCACCTAATTATTCAACCTAGACAACATACTAACAACCCCTGTTAACCTTATACTATAAAAAAAAAACTGCATTGTATTTGTGTTTATATATTCTATGGTTAACATTTGTAGTATTCAAATAGAAAACACTAAATGTAATCTATTGACATACCATTTGATTTAGGAATATGCAGATTGATCGGCCACCCTATAATCTGCTGACTTTGTGATTGTGTTAAACACAAACGCCAATCCCCTCTGACTAACATTATGCTTTTTTAGTCCCCTGGCTAAAAAACAGCTTCCAATTAATTTTGTGTCTCCATACAGTGTGGAGTTTCTCATCTAAACTAACAATAATCACCTATATTATGGAAAATAAAACTGCATTAGCCAGTTTCATTATCAAGTTTCATCATCACTGGCATATGTGGCTAAACAGGTTGCTTTTATTTAGTTATTGTGTTCTATTCACTATGTTTTGCTCAAACAATTACACGTAATAGAGGAGAATAAGGGACTAGTTTGAAGATTGTGTTGATATTGTTAAAATGTCAATAGCAGTCACCATAAATAAATGAACAATTATATTTATATTAGTATCAGCAACATGAAACCCGGATCGAAACATCCCTAAATTAATTAGTGTTTACTTACCACAACAAAGTTGTTGGACAACATTTCCTACAAGTTATCAACAGTGAAAGTAAAATAACACTGGGGAAGAAAAGCTGTTGATTATTCGGCACACACATTTGCAAATTAAAATAACTTCACCTTTTTGAAAAAATACAGTGTTTGCTAGCCTTTTTAGGTGGTCAGAAACAATAAGTCAAATGAGAGTTGAATAAGACGATAAATAAAAGATCACGTGTAAGCCATTATGTTGCCCCATCATGAACATAAACGAAGCTGCGGGGGAAAAGCAGTTTCAAGACACTTTCCTTGATCTTAATGCACTTAGTTTATTGCTTTCTAAATTGTAAAGCATCCAAACTATTTCAGACGCTCTCTGATCAATCTCACATATTGGCTAATGACATAGAAGCTTTACAGTTCCCCCATCTCTGATGCACACCCTTTTCGGTCATGAAAGAAAGATGTTGAATTGTGCAATGATAAACACCTATAAACCCCGGTCTAATTTTTTTTAGGAAGCTGTTACAGGGCCATCTTGAGAGGGGCTTTCATTCTCTCACAGCGAGATTCTTCTCATCCATAAAACATGCAGGTTAAGCTGAGAGGTAGCTATAAACTGCCAGTTTGCTCATTTAGTAATATCTTGTGAGCATCATCACTATTAGGTGCTCTTCCTTCACCCACTGGACTCCTTGCAGGACACTACCTTGCAGTCATAGATGTGTAAATATATGGGCCAAATCTCTGCTGGCAAAAGATAGTATTTCAGTAGTATCATTGTTGAATCTTGAATGTAATATTTAATTGTTTTTGCTTCCAATGAGAGCTCATGCAAACGTCATATTTGCTAATGTCTATGTGACACAAACCAGGTAAATAAATAAATGTATTTCATTTTTTTATCAAGTGTTGAACAGATACATCTTATCAACTGGCCAGTTTGAAAAAAAAATCTCTCTTGACTCAAGTATGCATGGTCTTAATGTGTTTTTGATGACACAGGACAACCACAAAGACAATATAACTGCATTCTAAGGTTTTTTATCAACAAAACTGCCTAGCCACTATATAACTAAAGTGGCAACTGTCTCATCTGTGGAACATGGGAAATTACATCTATCTGGAGTACACAGTAAACTAATCCAAATCTCTGTCTGTTATAACTTCCACCAATCTCTCTCTTCATATTCTCTATACCCACCTGGCAGCGTTCAGATGAAGAGTATAAACAAACAGTCTGCATATTGTCTTTGGTCTATGACAAAAAAAAAAACAATTGTAATAGTCGTTTGTCTATCTTCCACAAATTATACTCTTACAAAAGACACCTGCTCCAGGCAGGAAGACAATGATGGATGGTAGATCCATGGCTAATATCAAAAATTGGACTGAGAGAAAGGAACTAAATATGAGATATTTACAACAGTTTTAGACACTTGAGATATAATTAGCTTCACAATCATACAGAAGATAAGAAAGCAGTGACCTAGATAAAGTGCATACTATTTAGTGATGTAGACAAGATATTATTTCATTATTGGAAAACTTTACCTTGATTTAAGTAATTTGAGTAATCTTTTATATCATCAATACACTGTTAAAAATTTGCTAAGAATTCTTACTTAAAAACAACAGTGATACCGTTTTTCTATTTACAGTAATGCACTGTAAAAACAATGACCGAAGATATTAATTTTAAGTACTGGCAGCTCAATCACCAGAATTGTATTGTAAAAAAAAAAAAAAAAAAAAAAGTGTAATTTAGAGTAATTTGTTGATTTGGTGTAAAAACCACCGTGAATTTTACAGTAAAATTCTATCGACTAAGCTGCCATTTTTCATATTAAAAATAACAACGGTGCCATTCTACAATTGACAATAACTTGTGTAAAATAACACCGTAAATATTATGACAAATTGATGACAACTGAGCTGGCAGTTTACCCAAAGTTCTAGATTCATTATTATAGTGTACATAACAGTTTGTTCCCATTGCCATCTGGCTGGGATGGTTTCTCGCCTTAAACCTTGCATAATGTATGTGTTTTGTACTGTAAATGAAAATTAACTGGTTAAACTTCATATTTCTGACAGTTAATTCTTGCTTTTAACAGGGTTATGTTTTGTTTGTTTATTTCAAACAGAATGTTTAGCTTCTATTCATAGTAGTATGGAATTTAAAAATTTAAAAAAAAGTAAAATTTGGACCACAGGTTCGGAGATCTGGGCTAGTTGTGTGCATCTTGCAGAAGAATACCAAAATGTCACCCACAGCATTGGGAATTCTGATCCATCACAAAGCCTGTGTAGTGTTCGACTTATTGTCCCTTTAATCCGCTTTGTTTGCGCATGGAGGGGGAACCAAGATTCTATTAGAGAGATTAAATTGTTTCCATAGCCAACTGAGGCATCAAAGGCCAACCAAATTGCAACCCCTGGTGGGTTTCACTTAAGTCACTTATTTGTGCGTTTCATCATGCTAATGGCAGAAGCCATCATCCCATTATACTGCCACAGCTGAGCGAGGTTAGACAAATGCAGTTTGTTGGAGGTTGCGCAACCTTCGAGTAAGGTCTTGCAGCGCTCTTTCTGTACATCACAGCAAATCATCAGCTTGTCGATAGCTACTCTAAGCAAACCTTTGAACCCTGCTGCAGTAACCACCTTTTCAATGAGGGGCACTTTTCAATCTCATCTTTCTCTACTCTTAACTAAAATTCCTTGCTGTAATGTGTTATGCAAACAAGTTCTAACCTAACATTTTGTCAACCTTAAATTGTTTGGTTCTTCTGATAAATGTAGTACAGCAAACACCTGCCTCATTTTAGTTAGTAACCCTGACAATTAACCAGTAACACAATCATACAATGCGACTTTCGGAAACTGCCTTTTTCTCCAATTATTCAGGCCATTTGGCCATGAATTTCTCAAAATATGTTATGGCTTTGGAAGTCCTTTTGTATCCATTAGTCCCAAAGCAGTTACATTAAAATACTGACCTGAAGCTGGAAGATCATTCAAAATTATAAGTCCATCAAGTCTAATTGAGTCATATCTCTTAGACCTTCCTTAGACATGGTACAGTTTATCACAGCCAGAGGAACATTGATGTGTTTCTATTACCATTGCACAGAAGGAAGCACTTTATCTATAATGACTTCACAGTCCCTAAGCCCTACAGTAACAACACAATCACTTGTGTCAACAGAGGAAAATCCATTTCATCAGGATGCCCAGTCACTGCTTAGCATCCATGAGGACAACAACTATGATGCCAAGAGGACCCAGAGAGCAGCTGGTGATTACTGGCTTTCACTGCATTGGCTGGGGAGTTTTTCATTAATAGATAACGCATGTTCAATTAAAAGGTCAGTTCATCACAGTGACATGTTGCATCATTGCAGCCGGCCCTTGTAGTTGACATATAAACTGCACTGATACAAAGAAATAGAGAATACATTTCTCCATCAGTAACTCCCTTGGATCGCTATTTGGAGCTAAAAGGTTTTGGAAATTACAATGGTACCTCAACTTACGAGTGTTTTGATATAAGAGCTGTCTCTGATAATTGTTCTTCAAGTTGTAAACAAAACCGTGAGATACAAGCATCCCTGCCATTAGCAGGCATTGCAGATGCCACAGTGAATCCTGTAATATCCACCCAAAACATCTGGTCCTCCTCGCTAACATTAGCTCACTAACTAGGGGTTGGCATAACTTTGATTTCCAACCATGGGAAGGAAGAAAGGGAGTGTGAAGGAGAGTACTGAGAGGAAGTGGATGACATTCACTTAGTTTAATAAATGAATCAAATCTTATTGATTTAGTCCTTAATCACAAGTGCCTTAAAAGGCTTCACAAACTCACAATGACATCCCCTGAACTTAAGCCACATTTGGGCAAGAAAAAATAGAAGAAACCTTGAGAAGGAATCGCAGATATAGGGACCCCCTTCAAGGGGCAATGGATGTTGAGTGGGCACTGAATACAGGTCTTGAATTGTTAAATTAATATTGTTCAATTCCCATTGGGAAGCCAACAGATAATCATGGGGGGGAAATGTATCTTCTTTGAGGGCGGTGTGGCTCGGTTGGTAGAGAGGCCGTGCTAGCAACTTGAGGGTTCAGGTTCGATTCCCGCTTCCGCCATCCTAGTCAGTGCGATTGCATCCTTGGGCAAGACACTTTACCCACCTGCTCCAGTGCCATCCACATTGGTTTAAATGTAGTTTAAAGATGTAGATAATGATTTTCACTATGTAAAGCGCTTTGAGTCATGGGAGAAAAGCGCTATATAAATATAATTCCCTTCACTTCCAGGCTCATCCAGTCAGCTACCCAGAGATGGCTATAGTTGTGCATGGAAGAGTGGTCCAAAAAGTAGTCCATCTCGGGCAGAAAAGAGTCAGATCAACTGGTCTAAAAAAGGGGTCTATTTAAAAGCTAGAGCATATAAAAATGTGTAATGGTGGGACTTGAATGCTTCCACGGAAGTAACATCCTAAATGTTGCTGGTAGGGCATTCCAGAGTACTGAAGCCCAAGTGGAAAACACTCTGGAGCCCCCAGACTTTTTAAGGGTTCTGAGGGTACTAGTAAGGAACATAGATTTCGGAACGGAACATAGGATGCAATACAATCAACAAGAGAAGATGGAGCTAAACCGTTTAGCATTTTGTACATAAGTAATAAAACCTTAAAATCCTAAAAAAAAATCCTTAAAATCCAAAATGTGGGGCCAGTTTAGGCGTAATATGATCAAACTATCTTGTCCTAGTCAAAAGTTTGGCAGCCGCATGTTGTACTACTTGCAATGTTTTAATGCTGTACATGGGGGGACCCGTAAATAATACATTACAGTAATCAAAAAGAGACGTAACAAACGCATGAATAATTATTTTAGCGTCAGTGGTGGACAAAATGGGACGAACTTTAGCAATGTTACAAAAATTTAAAAAAAAAAGGCTCTTTTAGTAACATTCCTAATGAACATCTTAAACCTAATTTGGGTCAAATATAATGCCATGATTTTTTACAAAGTGCCTTTAGAAAATGGTTTTATTGTCAAATTTCAAAGTGGTATCCTTTGAGAAGTGCCTCTGTCGAACAGGGCCGATAATCAATATCTTCGTTTTCTTAGCATGAAGATGCAAAAAGTTGAGACAAGCCTTTGGATGACTACAATCTGGTGTGTAGGTCAGCTGTAGGGGCATGTAAACTTGGGTGTCATCAGCATAACAGTGAAAGCTAATACCATGTTTGCATATGACATCGCAGAGCGACAGGGATACAGGGTCAAGAACCGATCCTTGTGAGACTTCGCAGGTGACCTTAACTTACTCAGAGGTCAGATTGTTATGGGATACAGTGTGTCCTTTCGATGAGATAGGAGCTAAACCAAGAAAATGCTCAATCTGACACAAATACATGATTTGATGTGATCTAATATAATGTTGTTATCAGAGGTATTGAAGGCAGAGCTGAGATCAAGAAATAGCAATATAGACAATGTATCGACATTCACAGTTGGCAACAAATCATTAGTCCTTTTGCAAGGGCCGTCTCAGTCGATTGATTTGCCCTGAAACTCGACTGTAACCTGGACACAACCTATTCTCCCTTCTCCTCTCAGGCAGGAGACTACGGTCCATCCAGACCCACACCTCCCACCACCTGAACAGTTTTTTCCCCTCCGCCATCAGACACATGATCAATAACAATATCTGATAGCTCAGTTACAGCTCATTGTATTCCCTATTCTGTGTTATATGTGTTTTATGTTGCACGATTGCACCAAAAAAAAATCCTAGTTTGTGAACCCGTTCTCAAACAATGGCAATAAAACTATTCTGATTCTGATTCTAAAAGTAAAAAAATATTTTTAGACACTAAGAGCCTGATTTACTAAGTTTAAAATACCTTGCGCTAAACAGCATATGCAATCTATAAAATTGGGCGTGTTGCGTGTCTACTAACACTGCGTGTGCAATTGAAAAGTGGCGCAGACCGCCTTATTTAAATGACAATTTTGCGTGTACTATACGGGGCATCACCACGGAGACACTTTTTATGGACATTTTAGAAGCAGTCTGGCAATGCATCTACATAGACACCAGTTGTTTTTTTGTTTTAACTGCTGAAGGTGCATTGGGAGGAGGCTGTACTTACTGTGCTTAATACTCTCACAGCCATGTGTGTCAGTTTGAGCATCATTTTCAAATGTGCTAAAACAAAGCAAAATAGTGCTCCCGATAGTGATGAGTGTTGATGAATCACATTGCGCATGCTGTGTGATGTATTTGCATATTTTCCTCCCACAATTATGGTCATTTTAATAATCAGCATATATTCTGCTTATTAATGAAGACAGAGGCGCAAAATGGATTGCACGCCTTATTCTGCTCACTTAAGAGACTCAATCCACTTTGCACACGTTTAGTAAATCAGCTATCAAGTTTGCACGTGTTTTAGTACACGGAAAACCTTTAGTAAATCTGGCCCAAGGTGTTCATTTAATTGCTGTGCTTCCATATTTTGTAGGATTTTTTAGATAAATGAAAGATGTGACACCGGCCGGTAGTTCAGAAGGTGGTCAAGGTCGAGGTTAGGTCTTTTGAAAGGAAACTACAATTTTTGGGGGATTTTTTTCTATTGTTCACAATCATTGTGAAAGACAAGAAAACGGATGGGTTTTTTTTGTTTGTTTTAATATATATAACATACATCCATAAACGTGGATGCATATGTAAAAGTGCAATATATTTATCTGAACAGTAATCTATTTATATCTGCACTTTCTTTTGTAAATGCAAACACTCTGCATCTTATTGCTCTTTTATCCTGCACTACAACGAGCTAATGCAACAAAATGTTGTTCTTATCTGTACTGTAAAGTTCAAATTTGAATGACAATAAAAGGAAGTCTAAGTCTAAGTCTAGATCATAAATAAAGGCCTCTTACCTTGATAGTACAAAACCCAAAATCGTAAATAAAAACAGAATACAATGATTTGCAAATCCTTTTCAACCTTACACAACGCGCCAACTTCACTGGTTTTGGAATTGTGATTGTGTTCCCTCAATATTGCAATCGTGATTCCATCCATCCATTTTCTACCGCTTGTCCCTTTCGGTGTCACGGGGGGTTGCTGGAGCCTATCTCAGCTGCATTCGGGTGGAAAGCGGGTTACACCCTGGACAAGCAATCGTGATTCAATATTTGATTATTTTTCAAGGTTTTCTTATCATGTTTTTTCAACAAACACAATCAATCTTTATTATAATAAACAATATCCATCCATCCAATACATTTATTATGAATAAATGATTATGTCTTATAAGTAATATATTTATAAACTTACTAAATACTTGACTTGCAGTTTTGTCAGCATTAATCACAACTTAAATAATTAGGCATAAATACCAGTATATAAGTCTGTAATAAATTAAACTCAAACTAAAGTGCAGATGTCAACAGTAATGCAAACAACTGTGCAGAATGTGTGATATTCACTTCTATTTGATTCCTGCACACAACATGGTAAGCCATCCTTTAACTTTTGCGAATATTTTTTTTTGATCACATACAGGATGCAGAAATTGCTCAGTCTGATATTGACGTAAATTACTTTTTGAGACTCTTAGTGTTTTTAGAGCATCCAAACATTATGTAACACACAGCGCTTATATTGTGAAGGCCAAAAGTGTGTTGTTTGTCTTTGAACTCTTACTTGGCTGTAATATGTAACGGTGAGAGGAAGCTATATGTTATTATGTGCTTCCCAAAATCATGGCTGTCTTTCTTCATTCATGTTGGGCTTTTACAATGTCAGTGATGATCTTTATAAAACCCTCACTTACATTGACACACCTGCTAGCGACAGTGCCTAACTAGCGATTGATGCTGTATGTAGAGAAAGCACTCTTTGGCGGCATTGAGAGCAAACCACTGCGGCTTTCTATAGTTCTCTTCAATGCCTCTTCGATTGGGACCTTAACAAGACGACAATACTTTGTTTTGTCACAATTTTATTGACAAACTCAGGTATTTAAACCACACAAAACATTGCAGCGTTAAAAACTGTCCCTACCTGCTCCGCTTTGATTGCTCGTCATGTGACCAGTCAAACAGCAGCCTTTTCGGTTAGAAAACCATGCTTTATCACATAGCGATTCATTTGCATTAATTAGAAGTTCAGCCTTAATCTCAATGACAGGGGTTGCAATCACGTGACCTAGAAGCACTTCCGGGTTTCAGGCGTTGGTCTATTGTCCTATTAGACTACTGTTTATTTGCCTGCATCAGTGCAGATTTGGGCGTATTCCGAAAGGTTTCGAGGCAAATATATAAGCGGTCATGAACAAATATTTGAAATTGGATGGAGTGGATAATACTCTCCTAAAAAAAAACAAGGGGTACATAAATTATGCATTAATTCATGAAAGACAATGTTGGACTTATTTGTACATCGCTAAGTATCATATTTGATTGACATAAAGAGTGCCATGCTGCTGTGATCGTGACGCTACTGAGGCAAATGAGAAAAAGGATAAGTTTAGTTTGTGCAGTTGATTTCCTAGTATAAATATTAGTCTCATCTATAGTTCATGTCTGCAGTTGTTTTTATTGTGTGAAGGTCATATTTTGTCCTAGATGTCGCTGTTGTTGAGCAATGTTTGATAGCGATATCAAGATTCAGTATATGCTGTTGAGCCTACGAGAGATTTATTAATTTAATTTATTAATACTATTAAGTATATTTTCTTGATGGTAACAAATAGCACCAAAGACGCTATAATGTCGGCATCCGTGTTGAATAAAGCACTTGGCTTTCCTGCACAACAACTAAGCTTTTAGTTTCGGTTATGAAATTCGACAACAGAAAGACGGTGGATTGGACCAATAATAACAATATTTATTACAAGCACTTAACATGACGTTAGGTTATTTGCACAACCAGGTGTTAGTAGTTATATTTAGGCATAGCAACCACAAAAGAAGAACACAAACTAACGCGACCGGTTGTATTTTTTTACGTTTAGTTTTGCTCTCAAACATTAACTATATACAGGTAGTAGAGAATAAACTCTATTGCATCACAGAAAGTTTCTCAAACAAATCAAATGTTCAAACAAACATTTTACAAAGTGATCGCTGCAGACACGAGCATGCTCCAATTGTATTCCAGAGATCCATCCATCCATTTTCTACCGCTTATTCCCTTCGGGGCCGCGGGAGGCGCTGGAGCCTATCTCAGCTACAATCGGGCGGAAGGCAGGGTATACCCTGGACAAGTCGCCACCTCATCGCAGGGCCAACACAGATAGACAGACAACATTCACACCAAGTAATTATTTTTAGGAGCAATTTCCTTCGACGCACTTTCCTTTTTTCCATGACTTTATTACACTTATAAAAAAAAAAAAAACTCTACAGTCACTCTCATTTGTTTTAATGCTATGCTCAAGCTGGTTGACTATTATGTGAATTAAGCAGCAAAGAAGAAAAACGGGCGTGACATAATATGCAACCCAGCAATAGAACACCATAGTAAGTCAGTAACATAAAAAAAATATTACATTGAGAATAGGTGCTTCATAGGGTATCCGAAACACACTAAAACACACTCAATGGGGATTTTAGGGTAAATAATTGTGTTTTCATAACCTAAATGCATCAACATTCAAATTGCACTTTTAACAAGTGTGCATGTAACCGATTAATCGTTGCAGCCCTCGTGCCTCCACCGTTTGACCAAAGTGTGTCTCGGAAATGCTCAGAGAGAAGAATAATACTATGGTTATTATGGCTATGGTTGGTCAAATGGATAACAAAGCTTTCTCGTATTAATATGTGTTAAAAAGACATCTGTTTTGGGTCTTCTAGTTTTTGTGCTTCTCAAGGATATTTGGAGAAGAAGAAACTAAAAACAGCATTGGCTTCCTTTGATTGGCTATTTAAAAATACATCTGCAAAACAGTGGATTGTTTTTAATTAATGGATTCCATGTCGAAAACTTAGCTAAAATCCTGTAAATTTAAAATAGACTCCCTGCCTCTGCAGCTTTGAGGAAGACAGGACATGGTCAGAAATATTTCAAGCATTGTCCTTGGTTTAAAGGTTCTTACAAAAACCTATTTAGCAATTTCTTACCACACCTCAACAACAATAGTGGATTCTTCTTTACCCTAATAAAAAGGTGAACATCTGCAGAGACCATTTCTTCTCAGACAAAAACAGAGAAATTGAAAAAATGAAAAGCAAGTTTTCATTCCGGGCCTGCTTTATCAAACCTTTTACTTCATCCTTGCCTCATATGTTTCAACTGACCTGTCCTCATATTGCAGTAGAATACAAATACACTGTTCAATTTGTAACATGACAAATCTTAAACTGAGCTGTTAAATCGACAGCTGTTTCCAAATTTTAAATTTTATTACAAATGCAGCATAAGAATATTAGGATATTTTCCAGACTGCCGCAAATAAACCGTTGCTGACAATCTAAACAGTGTCTTGAACATTTCATATTTAACCTAAAACATTTTAAAAAAGGAACATATGAGTTGTAGCAAAAAAGAGGATTAATCCAACTGAAATGCAGAAACATGCCAGCCATTACTTGGTCAAACCAGCTTTCCAAGCTGACATGTCAATGATAGGTAGGACCACAGTGACCCCTACCGGTGACAAGCTGCAATAGCACGGATTCCACTGCCTATGCTGCTGCTATTGCAGGCATTCATTTATACTCCACAAAAACACCTCCAAAATCAGTAATTTGGGTGAAAATAATGTATTTCTGTATTATCTAACAATGTAATTTTGGAAAAAAAGGCAACCATTTTTTTCTTCAACATTGACCATTTAGTAGTACCCAAGGAAATACCTTGAATTCCCCCTGTTCTGTGTAAAGATAAAGGACACAAAACAGAAGCGGAAAAGAAACGTTCTACCATTACAAGAGATTGTGCTCCTCTTTGAATACACAACTCATAGGTCTGATGGATGAGACCCATCTTATGTGCAGAATAAAGTGGTGTGTTCAAAATATTTGTTTCTGGTGGGAGGAGAACAGGAAGGAAAACATGGCATGCAAACATCAACTTCCCGACCTTCAAAACAATGGCTTAGGACGTCTATCTGCTGGGGATGCAGGGCCTGAATATCTGGTCTTCATCACGAGTAATGTCAAACCATCCTCAACCATTAGTTTCATCCTCTGCTGTGTGTCCAGCTGTGAGATTGTTTGACTTATAAGTTAGGGAGGCTGAGTTGTAAAATACATGACTGAGAATGAGAGCAAGGCCATTTGTCCAAATGCAGAATAAGATCATAGACCATTTGCAGACTAAGCAATGCTGAATGTTCCTGAAAGTGGAGGCAGCAAATGCCCTGCACCAATGACTCGCACCAAATTATTCAAATCATGTGATAATTTTGCACAACTTAGTTTAGGTTGCAGAGATTTAGGAAAAACAACAAAACATGTGCGAATGTTATGGTCGGGTTGGCTAAATTGCTCAGTTGTTTTAGACTCTCCGAATCAATTCCACATTTCGGGAGTGTTAACACACTTATTTGATCTAAACTCAAAGCAAATCTAGCTTCTGCTGTGGCAGTAGATCACTCTGTAAGGACTTGGCTTGAGGATCTGAATGTGCCCATAACAAATGCAGCTACTGAACACACTGGACATTGGGACTGGTTGTCTAAGAGTTTTCAGTTCACCTGCCAGGCACTGGTCAGGTGATTGTTGGTGTGCAGTCCTTTCAGTGTGAAATATAAGTGGGTGTCTCCCAGACTCAATCTCCTTTCATGCTGCCTTTTTTTTTACCTAAAGTCACTGTTCTGCATCAACGGTACCGACACAGAATCAGTGGACGGATAGTAGTTGAGCTGGAGTCTATTCCAGTTGATTTTGAACAAGAGGCTGGACTTGTGGCCAGTCAATCACAAGTAGGACTGCAGATGCAGACTATTTTAGTAATCGAGTACTCTATTGATTGGATTGTTAGATGTATCGAGTAATCGGGTAAAACACACTCGATGCATATTTTGGGGAAAATATAATAGGACAAACTTTGATTTATCCAACAATGGGGAAATTCTGTGGTTGCAGTGCAGATGTTTTACTTACAGTAACAAAAGTAAAATGTAAAAAACTAAATAAGAGTAATAAATAATACATATTGCACTATGTATAGATGAAAAAATAATAAAAGAAAAACACTAACACCAAGATTGCACATCGAGTGAAAATTTTGAGCACCCAGAAAAAAAGTAGTTCTATACACCAGTGGTTTTCAACCTTTTTTGAGCCAAGGCATATTTGTTTCATTGAAAAAATCCAGGGGGACACTATCCCATCCTCGTCACCATTGTTGTGTGCCAAACTTGTCACTTATTAGTTCACTTATTAGCAATCTAAGCTTAATAATACACCAAAAGAAAGCTTATTGTCTTTTTCTTCCTTTTATTCCCGCCCTTACTTTTTCCACTTCCATGTGTCCAACATACAACACATGTCATCATATAATGTGTCCCCCGCCCTTAAGTTCCCCTTACAATGGTTCCGGTATTGTCCTGTGAGCTGAATGACCAATACATGACAGACACCACCAGCAGAAAATGTTAAAAAAATACGAAACTCAATAGCCTATATTGCCAAATTTGACAATATAAAGTCGTTATCAAATACCTGACGCAATTGTTCAATATGACTTCAAACCATAACCATCATTATTCTCTTGTCTCAAAGTAGGCTTACAAAGCAATGGGCTACCTGCTGCCACTTACTGGTATTGGAGGAGTATTACATGGTTACTCTGCTGATCTCCAGACAGCACAGACTCTACAACGGCACATTGTTTGCGGATTATAATAATTGGTTTGCAAAAAATATTTTTCCGACCAATTAGGTGAAATTGCATAATTTCCCACGGCACACCAAACAATATCTCACGGTACACTAATGTACCGCGGCAAAGTGGTTGAAAAACACTGCTATACACTACATAAATAAACAGAATTGTTTTCTACTTGCCATAACAATCGTTTTTATTTTTCTAATAAATGCACATCATCAACATTGAAATTGCACTTTCAACATGTGTGCATTAGTAAAAATAAAATATATAATTTCCGCCACACACCACAGCTCTAATGTGCGCTCTTTTGCAATGACTGTGCGGAAAATATGTCCATGTTTTAAAAGTTCCGGGCACTCCATGTGGTCTAGGTCTTATTCATTTGTATTAGTTACACTCATTAAACAAATAATCGAAGCAACAGAATACAAATCAAAGTTTGTACTAGCCCTATGTACAAGGCCTGACAAATCTGCTGGACTGATAGATGAGCAAACCAGAGTGATGTACAACCACGGCGGTATAGCTAGGTTGGTAGAGTGGCCGTGCCAGCAACTTGAGGGTTCCAGGTTCGATCCCCGCTTCCGCCATCCTAGTCACTGCAGTTGTGTCCTTGGGCAAGACACTTTACCCACCTGCTCCCAGTGCCACCCACACTGGTTTAAATGTAACTTAGATACTGGGTTTCACTATGTAAAGTGCTTTGAGTCACTAGAGAAAAAGTGCTATATAAATATAATTCACTTCACTTCACTTACCGAACATAAAATTACTAATTTGGAATATTCCTTCAAATATTTAAAAACAACAACATCTAAAAGTAATTCCAATACCAATACATTGATCATTTTAATAACAAGTTTGATCATATTCGTCAAACTTGTCTGGAATTTTCTTCAAATTCCTGCCATTGGCAAATCAAACCCGTATGAGAGGACCAAGATAAGGCTGAAATCGAAAGGTGAAAACACACCAGCTGGCGCAATACCTCCCTTTCCATTTCCAGGCAGATAACAAGGAAAACCCTAGGTGTATGTTGTTTCTGTATCTCTCAGTGCTGACACGATTAACTGGACCTACAACAACGGGACCCGATGCAGCACTTTGCCAGAGCCATTTCACTGTTCAACAGAGCAGTAAGTTATGTGGTGTCAAATGCATTGATCTTCATTCTTTGTGTGACACTGCAACAATCACAAGTTTGTGATTGTGTGTGCGTGTACAAAGTTGGCAACGACTGAAGCCATTTAACTAGAAACCTCACTGTATGACTCAGGAGTTTCGGACTTAGTGATGTAAATCTGCTGAGACATGTGTAAATACTTTGAAAACAGACCCTCTGAAGAAGCCATCCGAGCTAGCGCAGTGAGAAGTGTACTCCCGTGTTCTAAAAGTTGTGCATCTAATAGTGTGGCTATGCAGCTGTTTAAATAAATGAGATAATTTAAGTATATTTGACATCTTCACATGGATATTATAACCCATTAAATTGTACATTTGTACAGTACAAATTGTCGTTTTAATAGGTTTTAGTGGAAAACATGTATACATGTAAACATATGTATACAAAACACAATACACAATGTTAAAGTCTTAAGATTTTACTCAAAAGGTTATATTATCCTTTCTTATGAGTTGTCCATGTGTTCATGATTCCTTGTTATACGCATGTGAATACCGTAAATTCTAGACTATAAGATGACAGCCATAATAAAAAGACTTTAAGAGAATAAACATTTACAGAACATAACTCATTTCACAATGTATTTATATAAAATATTACAAATTTGTGGGTGCGGCTTATATCCCGGTGCGCTCTATTGTCCGGAAAATACGGTAGTAGCTCTCAGTAGCACAACTCAAAGGGAATGCACAGCTAATCAGAACGCGGGATCCAGACCCAGCAGCTAAACTACACGGACCAAAGCCTTCGCCACAGACTTACAGATATCGCACCTTGTGCATCTTCCATGCAGTTTTATTGAACTGTAGCGGAACACTAATTAGAACAGACCTGTTGTATGGCCTCCATACAACGTCCTAAAGCCAGCAGAAGGTAGAGGCATAACTCACATTCAATACAACAATGGTACAACACAACACATAAATTTAACTACTTACAGCGCCACAAGTGAAATCCATGGACGTAGCCGCCTTGTCACTCACATATGATGAGATGATTTTGGCTAAAGGAAAACTGCCTGAACCTCTTAAATTTGTCATAGATTACCCTTACTTGACACTTAAAAAAAAGTACATAGGCCTTCTCAATCATCATAGGATATGTCTTTGACATCATTATTCAGCATGTCCTCAATAAGTGTGAACTATATATAAATCAATCACTAAAACATAAATTGGAGAAAAGCCTTTTAAAGTGCAGGTTAAGGAACAAAAATGCCACCTTCACTTTGAATGTTATTCATGCTTTGCAGTACCGGTAAATACTATATTAGTCTCCATTCACCATCACCATAAAATGTTGCTGTGACGGCATTTATGTGTTATAGAGGTTTCAAATAATGAGCAAAGACAAACTATCCATCCATCCATTTTCTACCACTTGTCGCGGGGGGTGCTGGAGCCTATCTCAGCTGCATAACAATGCTAATATTTTCAATGGCTTGGAAGTACTACCATCGACGATATTGCATATTGGGGGTATGTTGCAATGTGTTAATATGTTATGTTTTAATGGTACTCTTAGCAAACATTGAATAGCCCATTAATTTCTTAAGATTTAGAATGATTTCAATCTACATTTACATTTTTTTTGTGTGGTCTAGCTATGCATCGGATATGCTTTGGTGTAAATTTTGCATACATTTTTCTCCAAAGTCATTTTTATAACCCGTTTTTGAGTCTGTCTGCACTCTGCAGGAGACATTCCCAGATTGCAAATGAAATCACACCCCACTCTCTCCAAAAGTAAAATTCATCTTTGGAAAATGTACACTGTTTACACATATATCTTGAAGTTGTCACTGCTATTTATTTTTAAAATACATTTCATAAACATGATAAAGATTCACCCGCTCAGAACATTAGTGAGGTCACTGTCACTGCATGCCGCACGTCCATGTTATTATGCGCATGCCACGATAATATGAAAACTTGTGTGTGCTTCCTCTGGCTGAGAGCTTGACTTAATGTCCAAATAAGTACGACTATCTCGCTGTGGCGTCACAATGTTGCCAGACTGCAAAACCCGCTAAAAAAAGCATCCAACACTGCATGCAAGTTGACACCAAAATGCCTGAACCTTATGATATCACGCTTGGGAATTTTTTCACACGAATATTTAACATTGTAACAACATTTATAATTCAGAAAAGGCAATATTCATCATTGGTCCTCTTTAACAGATGGATCCTACTGTGTTCACTACCAATTAAACTGAAGTATGTACTTCTGTGTTGTACAATGTACATAATTTAAGAATGACCACGAAAATAAGCTGTGCTGATGAAGTGTGAAAAAAAGTGATTAAACAAGGGCTGGACAATTAATCGAATTTTGATTTTGATTATGGCTTCTCACGATCATGAAAATATAATAATCGAAAAAAAGATTAATGAGCCGCGCAACGTGCATGCAAATTCTGGAGCTTGTCACGGTGAAACAGATGAGGGGCAAATTAATAAACAGGGCACGTCTATTAGAAGTTTGGGATCTCACCAAGGTTGCTGCTTATTTGACACAACGCTAATAAGCATAATCAATAATCACTAAACTCAACAAAAAAAGTAAAGTCAATTGATTACGTAACAGCAGACAGAGTCACATCATTGGCCAATAAAGTGAAATACGCTGTTAAACGCAGAATATTAGAAAAAATTACATAAATGTAAGTGAAATTCTGTCATTGTGAGGAGATATTTGTTAGGGAAAATAATGTGTCCTCTAGCGCTCATTTAACTTCGACAAACTCAACCGCCCTGTCCCGAACTAAACAATGTTGAGACGGCCCCTTGAAACAGCGACTAAACTACGAAGTTAAAGCTAGCAAGAACAATCCATACACACCCAGCACATGTCATCTGCTTGTGTTGTGGTGAACGACATCATCGATGTAAGATAAACGTACAAACAGCTGTCGCAATTTGAAAGGCTGTCTTTTTTTTTCTTTACAGCCTCAAATTGTCTTCTTACTCGTCAAGCTGAGAACAGCACAGCACACTTCCTTCCTTCACAATAATAGCATAGTGCGCCACATCCGGTCTGACTACATGTACTTAAAGCACGTATTGATACATTTAAAAATTATTATGCTTTGACCTAAAATACTAATCCAAATTGTCCAAAGATGTATTGCACCAATAAATGTGAGGATTTTTGCATTTAAACAAACATTTATTTTACAAAAAAGCACACATTCTATGGTGGTAAAATAAGTGTAAAAGGTAAACATTTTTACCACAAGTAACATGGCTTGTAACTGAAAATAATTGAATATAAATGTGTAAAGGAGTCGTCGTATTATAATATCACACAATTGTCCACATGTTTGATTTATTTATATATATATATTATATATATATATATATATATATATATATATATTTATTATGTATGCTGTAAAAAGAAAACATCTAACATTTACAGTAAAAAAAAACAAACGGGCACCTCTGTTCCCCAAAATTTTACCGTAAAATGTTTATGCAGCATCACAGTACTTTACAGTAAAGTTCTGGCAACTGAACTGCCATTTTTTTACCGCACATTTTTTTTCATTGGTATAGTGTACAATTTAATGGTTAATACAAGTCATGTAAATATGTAATTATTTATTTTAATTGTATTAACTTTTGTGGACTGTATGATAATATTTTTGTCGAATTATTAGACAATTTAAAGTAAAAAATATGTGCAACTGCATGCAGTACATATTTTTTTCTGTCAAAATGGAAAGAATAAATACATATAGTAAGAAAAGGTGTGCTTTATTTATTGATGCAATTCATTTCCAGGCTTTCACCTTGCCACATAAAAATATGTGGCGGGCCAGATGTGGCCCCCGCGCCTTGGGTTTGACACATGTGTCCTGAGGAATAAAAGGAAAGGGTGACTTTCAGGGAATGCATTAACAACAATCATTATGACTTCAATAATTGTTTTGTCTCTACACTTTGATCATCTCAAATTAGCCCAACACAAAGATAGAGGCAAACAGGGGACAGATACCAAGAGAGACATAATGTGTCCGCTTCATATTAGGATGGATAGATAGATAAACCTTTTAAATCCCAATATAGAGCTGTGATACAGAACCAATTATTGTTGTAAATTGAGGTACTGCTGTAAAATGATACAGTACCACTTCTGTATTAAATTAAAATGAGAGGTAGCAGGGTACAACGACAGTTGGTGCATAGCAGTAGGCCAGCCTTGTAGGGTTGTACGGTATACTGGTACTAACAAAGTACTGCGGCACGAATGAATTAAAAAAGGTACTATACTGCATTTGAAAAATACAGGTACATTTGTTTGTATCCGCATGCTGTCGTGCCGCACCGCGGTGTTGTTGCACGTTGAGTGAGTCAAAACAGGTATTTGAAGGTATTTGGCTTCAAAGCAAACGACAACGGAGAAGCTATCACGAAAGGGCCACTCTGCAAACTGTGCATTGAAAAATGCTTTGCCAAAAGGTGGCAATACTTCGGTAAACATTTAAAAAGAAAGCATCCAAACCTGCACAGAGAGTTTAAAGGCCGACAGGTAAGAATGTAGTTAACTAGCTCCCTTGTTATGCCCATATAGATACATACGTAGTTGCGCAAAAAGCTGGTTGGCCCATTGCCAATAATTAGCGGAGTCAAAACTGCCCACATAGCGTAAACGATCCATCCATCCATCCATCCATTTTCTATCGATTGTGTGGTGGGGCTGGAGCCTACTAATGCAAGTGAATTGACTGAATTTCGTAACAAATTCCAATCATTTAATTTGTGGTTTCTTTAACAATATGGGTTTTACCTGAGAGGTCTTGTCTTTGTAGTTTTCAGTTTCAGATTCAGTTTATTTCCAACATGCATACGGTACAAATATGTAATGCATCACATATTTTCAGTTGTTTTGGTATTGTTTTTAGTATTTACTAATTAGTGTATTTATCTTGCACAGACCAAGAGTGGTATCCATAAATGTTATTAAGCAATGTCGTAGATATTGGCAGGCTGATGTAATATGCAGAGTTGTAAATTGTTATTTGAGTGCAATAAAATAAGCCCAATGTGTTTAATGCCATTTAATTTTACTTTTCTAAAATTGGTCTTTGAGTGCAAAAGGAAACTTATGTTTAATGTGTCATGGTTTAAGATGTTCTGTTAAAATGAAGCCAATCATTCAATTTCTTGTGGTTCCCTTTATTTTGAAAGTATCGAAAAATATCGAAAAACATATTGGGACCGGCACAGATGCCAAAATGTTGGTATCGGGACAACCCTACACCCTTGTAGCCTTGCCTTCATAGTTCATAGTTCATATTGAGACCACCACCAAGACTACCAAAAAACCTTACATTGTCTTATGTCTCTCACCATTTAAGCAGCTTCGGCAGAACCGCCAGCCAAACAGAATTAAGGAAGCATTAAAAACCCAATGAGCCTAATAATTAAACTTTAACAGAGGTCATAAAGCACGCAGACACCCTCTAAAAGCTTCCGGCAACCATTATAACAGTGGGACCACAAGGGCTCATAAAATTGTGGACATCTTAACTTTGTAATCCACATTACACTGCTGTTTTGACTAATATTAATTTCCTTATGCTACACTGCAGCCTCTTAAAATATATACTGTATGACTTCATAAACATTTGTATTATTTTGAATAAACTGAATATTTCAGGGTTGAAGAAAATGTTTATTATGGATCCTTCATCTAAAATCTGTGCACGGTCAACTCTGCAGTGATGCAACAGTTCTTCTAACCACTGCACAATGGTGCCGCAAAGTTAATTAAGGAAGGAATTAGGTCATTTTATTGGTAACAAGCATTGGCTATCATAAAGAAAGTACTTCAGCAGTCCCAAGATCAGTGATGTGCAGGGAGGTTCATGTTAGGTGAGGCACTGACTTCTTTTTAAGTTTTGTTGTTTGTTTTTTTTACTTTAAATGTATGTTATCTAATCAATGTTAATGCAGGTTGCACTTTAGGAGAATAACAAGCTTTCAAATACTTTTTTTTTTTTAAACTGACGATCGTTTTATTTGTTGTAAAAGTCCTTAATATTATCTTTTAGTTTCAAAAGCTTCTTCGCCTCTTTAGAAGGATGGAAGCTCACGTATGCTTCCTTCATGGTGAGTCAGAGTACTGCAGGCCTTACTGTATGTCACACGTTTCAAACTCAAGGCCCGTGGGCCGGATCTGGCCCACCACTTCATTTTATGTGGCCCACGAAAGCCGCCCTATAGAAACTATGTGCATCAATAAGTAACTTCATTTTTACTAAACTTTTTCTTTTTGGACTGAAATGTTGCACACACCGCATACAATTGCTCGTCTTTAAAAACAATACTATTATTATCATCAGATCATGCAACAAATATTATATTAACACACGGTATCTTCCAAAACATTATTGTTAAAATAAATATAAAAACTTAAATATCTGCTTTTCACACTGACTTATGATTTCAAAGCAAGTTATCCAGCAATGTGTAAGTACAAAATGTAATAATCAAATACGTACATAGGCAATTGTGTAATAATATAAGACATTATACTATAAAATTCATATAAATTTACTGTTACAAGCAGCCCTCTGAGGGCAGCCTTAACTGTGATGTGGCCCTCAATGAAAACGGGTTTGATACTCCTGTGTACAACATTTCTCTGCAGTTTATTGTCCAGTTAGCAAGATTAATGATGACACACTTACAGTACATTAAAAAGCCTTACACCTGCTGTAAAATGTCATGTTGTAGAATAAATGTTTCTGCAAAACATTATATAACCTTATGTAAGGAAGTGTTTTGCAATCAGAGGGTCGGTTCGGCTCAAGTAGCCTCATCTTAGTGTTTCCGCCCTGTATCTGATCAGGACAAGTACAAATTTGCCATTTTCCACTGAAGAAAATGTCAAAAACTATTGGAATTATACACAAAATACACACACAAAATACAGTGTCAGACAGCTTGCTTCAGTGGTTATGCCCCGTAACAAACCAACAATTCATCAAGTTGAAGAGTAATTCTATTTAAAGGAGAATTGCACTTACTTTGGAATTTTTCCCATCATTCACAATCCTTATGCAAGACAAGAACACATGTTTTCTTTTTTTAATGCATTCTAAGTAGTAAATATTTGCGATCAAAAGTGCGCTTACGATGGAGCTTACGGGAGTCGCTCAATTCTGCCTATAAAAGCCCTTAAAAAAACATTCAAACACCTCCATTAAAGTTTTATACACATGATGCAAGTATATATGTGATATAGTAAAAGGCACATTTATAAGTACATTCAATATTTACGTATTCTGATCATTTTAAGCATAGGCAGTGCATTCATTTCAAAAACGCATCACAATATTTGCTTTTTTTCCCAACAAAATCACTCATTCACTGCAGACTTCATGAGAGCCAAGAAACATAATAAAAACATCACTTACTGTACACAGTCTGCTGTCATTAGAATGTGAATTGATAGAATCTTGTCATAGTCCCGTTTAGATGAAGAATGACTCAAAATACCAAGGAAGCGTCTTTTTGTGCTGTTCTCGCCCTTCTTGGGTCTAACCTGGCTGTCAAAATGTACCAATTTGTCAGAATATGTCCTTATCCTTCTACTATCCAGGTGAGAGGCATGACTTATGATCTACAATAAACTTCCACATGCAAGAATACAGCTTACCACTCGATGATATCAATATAGGCACACAAGCTTGTGATGACGGCACCGCTATAAATAGTTTGTCTGCGTTGGTGCTTATAGTAACAAAATCACTAATAATTGGTTAATATTCAAGTCACGATTGTTGGCGGGTTTTGAATGGGTTTTTATTGGGTTTTATGGGCGGAATTGAAGACCTACCATTGGCTCCGTTGTAAGCCGACTTTTATTTATGTTAATTTACAAGTTACAATGCATAAAAAAAATGTCATCATGCCTCTCATAATGAGTGTGAACAATAGACAAAATTCCCCCAAGAAAGTGCAGTTCCCCTTTAACATTCATTGCTTTTTATTTTTAAAAGCATTCAAAATATTTTAGGAAAAAGATTCTTCAACTATGTACCAGCTGCAGCATAACACACACACACACACGCACACGCACACGCACGGCCATTTATGCATGTATCTGGGGAATATTAGGTGTAGAAAAACACATCTTTGTACACAGCGCAAATGACAATGATGCATAATGTCATGTCACAAAGTCCTTGGGGTGACTATTTACATAGTAGATTAAATTCATTAGCCTCATCCAACAGAGCAGTCTGTTTTTCACATCTATTAATTTGGCATTAATTATAGAGCACTCATTTCACACAAAAAGTACACCACTTAACGGACTGTAATGGTGGTGTGTGTGTTTGCAAACACTGGTTCTGAAAGACAGTAAAAGTAGACCTTCAGGCTGTTACATAGCTACCGTATATTTAAAAAAAGAATTACAGCAGAAGAGAAAAGCAGAAAAGTATTTTGCAACTCTGACACAGCGTGTAGGTTGCGAGCAGAGATACAGAAGAAAATTACATAACATTATAAAGTATCCTGAAACAACACGAAAAAGGCATTTTGGCTCACTTGCTATTACCTAACCTTTTCCTGCTAAGCTCTTTCAGTCCCAGATATAGCCTTTTTTTATCTCAATAGTGCACTAACGGACACACAGACACACTATATTAGCTTTCAGGCAAATAAAAAATAATAATATATACAACTTTAAAAGTCAGATTAAGTTATGCCATCATATTAATAACATTTGTACAGAAAAGCTAAAGCACCCTGTAGTCAATTTTACGTCAAGAACAAACGCTTCTCATTTCTCCAAGAGAAATGTATTAAAATCAGGAATCATCAAGCACTGAATAGCACCAAGAAGCTCCTATTAAGGTCAAAGTAATCGGTACTCACCAGCATTGACAATGGCATCCAACTCCAGGACAGTAATGTCTCCTTTGTAGAGAGATACTTTATCATTCAGTCCTCCTACGCCGGTCAAAAGTCCCCCTTCTTCTTTGCTATCAGCTTAAATAAAAAACAAAAAAAACAATGGACTACTGTATTCACAATGTAGTATATTTGTCAGAGAAGTACAGAATAAAAGCTAGATTGTTGTATAAACTCTCTTGCTTTGCATTTAACATATACATACATATTTTTTAAAGGGTCATAATATGATTTTTTTTTTGTACATTTAAAATACTTTGTTGTGGTCTACATAACATGATATAAGGGTTTTTTTTGTTGTTGAAGTTTTAAGAAGTGTACATTCTTGGGTAGCAGGTTAGTTTGCTTTATACAAAATTTTAGCTGTTTGCAAATGCACCAAATTGTTGAATTTCAATATTTGTGATTCAATAAATAAGGGGTTTGTATGTTCTCTATATCCAACATTATGTATTATTAATTTATCTTTTTTGTAACACGGTTAGTGAATGAAGCGCACATTTGTAGTTGTTTCCCCATAATTCTACACAATAACTCAGATATGGTAACACTAGCGAGCAGTAAAGAATATAAAGTGATTTTTGGTCCAGAACATGTTTTGCTTTATTCAAAATTGACGTGTTCTTGCTATTTTAATTACAGCAAGGTGGTCTTGTCGCTGGGCCTTAGGCCTGTCGCACCTCCACCGTTGCCTGTGGTGGACTGTGCATGGCAGGGATGTCCTCTTCCCTGAGGCAGGCCTAAACCTGACCGCATACCAGAAAAGGTTTTGCTGCAGGGTCTTCAGCTGGGGACCACCTCTCATTGATGTTTCGCCCCTTAGCCCAGAACATCTCCCGGTGGCGGGACAGTGAACAGGGACGTCTCCCTGACACCCCCTGCAGCAAAACCTACTTGGATGTTGCTCCCCAAGCCTTGTCGCGTCGTTTGAGCCAGAGCCAGTGGCTAGCTTTCTCTGCTACTTCTGAGAGCTCCTTGGTGGATCTGCTCAGGGTGGTCCAGTTCATTTTATCAAAAATGAACTGGAACTGTTTACATTCAAGATCTGAAGCTTGTGGTTTGCAGTTGGCATATTCTCCTACCATGTGTGGTATAGTGTTCGAAATAACGATGTTAAAAATAACGGCATTAGATAATAACGCCGTGGCTACTATTGTTACCAGTAACAAATAAGCTTATTAAATACTCTTATGTACGTACAATGCTATTAAACCTCTCAATTACTCAAGGCCAAGTACCAAAAGATTTCAAAATAGCACGAGTAACTCCCCTCTTTAAAAAAGGAAGCAAATTAGAACCTGGCAACTACCGACCTGTTTCTATTCTCAGTTCCATTTCGAAAGTAATGGAAAAAATAGTTTATGAACAGGTCAATAGTTACCTTGCCACAAATAAACTCATGTACAAATTCCAATCCGGCTTCAGAACTAACCACTCCACTGACACATGCCTTCTCTATCTGACCGACCACATCAAACATGAGGTGGACGCGGGCAAATACTGCGGCATGGTCATGCTGGATCTTCAGGAGGCCTTTGACACCGTTAACCACACTATACTGTTGGATAAGCTCAGAGCAATCGGATTTGATAAAACCTCATCGAGCTGGATGCAATCTTACTTGGAGGGGAGGAAACAGGTGGTTGAGTTGAATGGCACCGTGTCCTCCCCCCTCTCAGTAAGCTGTGGAGTCCCCCAAGGCAGTATATTAGGGCCTTTACTGTTCCTAATATACATAAACGACATGTCATCAGCATGCGACTGTGAATTGTTTTTGTTTGCGGATGACTCGGACCTGCTGGTATCTGGCAAGGACAAGTCACAGGTGGAGAAAATCCTCAGTGCTGAACTCTGTAGAATTTGCACCTGGCTCGCTGACAACAAGCTATCCATACACTTAGGTAAAACGGAATCCATCCTGTTTGGGTCCCACATCAACCTGAAGAAAGTCAGTGACTTCACTATAAAAGTGGGTGACATTGTTATCGCCAGGAAGGATGAGGTCACCTACCTAGGTTCCATTCTAGAGGCTAATCTTTTCTGTGATAAAATGGTAACCAAGGTAATCAAAAAGGTCAACCAACGAACGAGATTTCTCTATAGAATCTCCTCTCTGGTCAACAAAACCACCATGAAGATTCTGGCGGGAACTCTCGTTCAACCCTTTTTCGATTACACATGCACCTCCTGGTACCCTAGCACCTCCAAAACCCTCAAATCTAGACCCCAAACATCCCAGAACAAACTAGTCAGATTACTTCTTGACCTCCACCCCAGATCACACCTCACTCCTACCCACTTCTCCAAAGTGGGCTGGCTCAGGGTGGAGGACAGAGTAAAACAACTTGCACTGAGCCTTGTCTATAAAATCCGCTACACCTCCCTGATACCGAAGTGCATGTCAAACTACTTCCTTAACGTAAATGACCGCCATAACCACAACACCAGAGGGAGCTCCACTAACCACGTTAAACCCAGATTCCGATCTAACAAAGGTCTTAACTCATTCTCTTTCTATGCCACATCAATGTGGAATGCACTCCCAACAGGTGTAAAAGAAAGGGCATCTCTATCCTCCTTCAAAACCGCACTAAAAGAACACCTCCAGGCAACTTCAACCCTAAACTAACACCCTCCCTTCCTCATCATACCTCCTCGGATTGTAAATAATCAAATGTAAATAATCAAATGTAGTCACTTTTTCTTATAATTTCTGATCTCTCTCTCTGTGTCCACTACTTGCTGTACATATGTGCCAAGTCAGACCTACACTGTTCCAATGTCAATTTCTCTGATGATGCAATTGTTGATGACTGAAGTGTTGATTCCAACCAAACTTACCCCCCCCTCTCCATATCCCACACCCCGGATTGTAAATAATGTAAATAATTCAATTTATATACTGTGATGACTGTATTATGAAAATAGAATATATCTGTATCATGAATCAATTTAAGTGGACCCCGACTTAAACAAGTTGAAAAACTTATTCGGGTGTTACCATTTAGTGGTCAATTGTACGGAATATGTACTTCACTGTGCAATCTACTAATAAAAGTTTCAATCAATCAAAAAAAAAAAACGACTCGTGTGATGTAACGTGGTGCAGTTCGTTTGATGTGGTTTTATGCAGTATTAAATTTTGTTGACTAAAAATGTTTGTCTTAGTCATCGTCAACAACCTATTTTCCCCTGACTATTCAGGGTCTCTGCAGGTTTCAACAAGTCAAATGTAAGACTTGTTAAGACTTTTTTAAGACCATAATGAATATAATTTAAGACCATTTCATATCCATACGGACAAAAAAGTATAAAGACAAAGGAAAATCAGCGGGCCAGAATTAATTTTAAGTGTATGAATTAATTCACTGTTTTTTCACATTGAAAAACAAAAAGGTTAAACTAACTAAATACACCAGAAGACTATTGTAAACCAATTGAAAACAATCCTGGAAAACATCCTAACAGCCATGTATCAGATTTGCCATAGAACAGTTTTCTTGCAAAAGGAGCAGTGTTTAATTTTAAGTGTTTTAATGTAACAACAACCAGAATGTCAGCAACGGTAGAGGAAAGCACAACAATATATTGTCTGTGAAAGGGACTGTTAGCATCTCTGCTAAAGCCAAATGGTTAACTAAACGTCAGTTTTGAGCAAACAGATAAAAGCATCTACAGTACTATTACTTAGGGCTGGGCGATATTGACGAAAAAGTATATATAGATATATTTTTACTTAAACTCGATATTCGATATATATCTCGATATATTTTCCGGTGAAAGTGAAAGATATTCATTTTTGAGCGAAATTCACTGAAATACATACACACAGTAATACTGCTATGTAGAAATAATGAACAAAAAATCATTGATTGAGGTGACAAGCTTGCAATCTTGCAATAACCCGTCCATGGCCATGAAGCACATTCAATATCTCGTTAAGTAATTTTCCAAACATTGGTCGTGTAGCATGTTTAGCTATTCCTCATCCTCCAGTGATTATGGTACGTGTAAGAAACATAGTTTATTAGCTGCTGTGGAAACAAGGATGGCTGATTTAAAATTTGTTTGTGCTATGGAAAAAGATTAGCCGCTAGTGAGAATGTTTCGTTGCGTTGAGGACGCCTGTTCATTGTCCCGGTAAAATATGCGGGACTAGAATGTGTCATCAACATGCATTATCACGAGAAAACAATATTATTAAAAGCTCATTCGTCGGCCAAATAGATATTTATAGAGTGTATATCGTGCAGCCCTATTGATAATTGTTTGGATTTAATGCAGGAATTTGACCACAAAAGACATTCTCTTACCATAATTATCTTCTCTCCAAGTTGGAATCTTGTCCAGACTTATATAATCTTGACGACGATAGCCCTCCTTGCGCCTCTCTTCACGTTCCATTTGGAGAAGTCTCTCTGTTGAAGAACAACACAATAAATGACATATTACAGCTAATTTTACTTTAGAACATTTCTGCCAGCTATTCAATTGTGCACATGGAATCTACAAGCTGTGCCCTCTTAGAAGAGAGTGATCAATATATACTCTGAGGAATCTGACAAAAAGCTGTTTTTATTCTGCATTCAAGGACAGTTGAACTGAGTAGGACACCACAACGCCAGCCAGAACACTTATTAGTAGGGATGATGCTCGAAAGCGGTTTTCCCGGTTGTTCGATAAGAAAAGAACCGAGTCCTCGGACTCGAATCCCTTTTTGAGAACCAGTACCCGTTATCGAGACCACTATAGTAAAGAAAAACAGTTGTTTTTTTATTCGAATCCCAACCAGACAAGAAATGACGTCACGTAGCTCAGTCATTAGGCGCAGATGGGGAAAGCAGGAAAAAAATTGACGGGAAAAGGCGCTCCAAGGCATGGCTTCATTTCACCAAAAAAAACGAGGAAGCGGCAATATGCAATTATTGCCAGGCTTCGCTCTTGTGTAAGGGGGGGAAGCACAACAAGCGTGTTGTGTCTTCGACACGTGTTGAAGCAGCGGCAGAGACGACGAAGAACGCCCCTCTTCTTCTGCCAGCTGCCCAAGTCCCAGCTACAGTGGCGGTGACGCCGATGAGTAACTAACGTTAACTGTTGCCAGTTAATTTCCATATCTGCTCACTTGTAGTAACGTTACCTCTTATGTCAACCAGGACTGCAGTAATGTTAGCAAGACTAACGTTACCTAAGCATAGTCAGTGGCTAATGGTCACGTTAACGTGAGCCTTTTTGTATGTGTCTGATAACGTTAACGTTATCTTGTAGCCTACACCACGACAGTTTGCAAGTCTGTCTAATAAACTAGTGCTTTCTTTGTTTCTTTAGTTTATTTGGAACATGAACACACTTACAGTATAATACATCACAGTTTCATATAATTTCACTTTACAGGAGTAGGAAGAAGTAAAGCTTATTTAATCCTACCCCTTTCCCACTTCATTGCGTTTACAAATATATACATCATTTACTGACCTTTTTTTAATATCTGTGAATTAGTATATACAACAGTTTTGTAATATGTAATTAATTAATTCAGTCATTATTAATATACTGAGATAAAGAATATCTTATTTTCAATAAGGTTAAAAATATTTCTCATAATTCTTCTTCTTTGTACTTTGTAAGCACTATTCATTTGAACAACCTCTTAAACTGAATCATTTCAGTACAATGTTTAACTTCTTTACTTAATCCATTCCATCATTTATTCCACAACATTTTAGCTGTTTGTAATTTTACCAAATCATCAAACTTTAATATTTTTGACTCAATAAATAAAGTGTTTGTATGTTTTCTATATCCAACATTATGTATCAGTCTAATGAATTTTTTTGTAACCCGGTTAACGAATGTAGCGCACATTTGTAGTTATTTCCCCACATTTCTGCACAATAACTCAGATATGGTAATACTATAGTAGCGAGCAGTAGAAAATGTGAAGTGATTTGTTTAACCAAATATTGTGTGTTTTTTTCCATATACAACAACCTATCTGGACTCGATGAGGAATCGGTCCGATAAGAGGATCCGATAATAGGCTCTAACTCGATAATTTCTTATCAAACATCATCCAGACTTATTAGTTAAACATAAAAACACAAAACATGCAAAATAGAGGGCTTTCTAACAGTGGGTCTATTTACTATTATTTTTTTAAAACATCTAAAGATTTCAATGTGTAAGTACATTGTAATTTTTGAGCATATTCAACAACACCACGATTATAATGATAATAGGGGTGTGGGGAAAAAATTGGTTCGAATTCGATTCGCGATTCTCACGTTGTGCGATTCAGAATTGATTATCATTTTAAAAAAATGCTTTTTTTGGGGTTTTTTTATTAATCAATCCAACAAAACAATACACAGCAATACCATAACAATACAATACAACTCCAAAACCAAACCCGACCCAGCAACACTCAGAACTGCAATAAACAGAGCAATTGAGAGGAGACACAAACACGACACAGAAGAAACCAAAAGTAGTGAAACAAAAATGAATATTATTAACAACAGTATCAATATTAGTTACAATTTCAACATAGCAGTGATTAAAAATCCCTCATTGACATTATCATTAGACATTTATAAATAAATATAAAATGAACAATAATGTCACCGTGGCTTAGACTTGCATCGCATCTCATAAGCTTGACAACGCACTGTGTCCAATATTTTCACAAAGATAAAATAAGTCATATTTTTGGTTCATTTAATAGTTAAAACAAATTTACATTATTGCAATCAGTTGATAAAATATTGTCCTTTACAATTATAAAAGCTTTTTATAAAAATCTACTACTCTGCTTGCATGTCAGCAGACTGGGGTAGATCCTGCTGAAATCCTATTTATTGAATGAATAGAGAATCGTTTTGAATCGGGAAAAAATCTATTTTGAATCGAGAATAGTGTTGAATTGAAAATAAAAATCGATTTTGAATCGAATCGTGACCCCAAGAATCGATATTGAATCGAATCATGGGACACCCAAAGATTCACAGCCCTAAATGATAACCGTAATAATTTTGTTGACAAGAACCGTGATATGAAAAGTAAGAAAAGTAGTGATTAGGAATGAAGTGCCTAGACATGTGTTCTTAACGTTGAATTTAACATATATCACTTTTTACAACACTGTCCTCTTATGCAAAGTTAAGAATCTGTAGTAGATACACTGTCTTTTAAAGATAAATACAAGTGTTTAAACCCTGGAGGTAGGGCAAGCTTTGTAATGAACATTTTAACAGTGGAAAATATTATTCCGACATGTGCATTTCCTCTCCCTCAGGCTGGTTCCAGATATTACTAAGAGTGACTTTGTTGCAGACATATGAAAACGAAACAGCTTAAATGTTGTAAAACCAGGCTCTCTGGATAGGCAATTGTGGTTCATTACTTTGTGGAAGAAAAAATAAACTAGCTTAGTAGATAGTAAAGAGTTAATTTGCAAAAAATAAAAAGTTATCTGATTTTATACTGTCTTCTTTCCCTTTGCTCTGACTATTGGGTATTAAAAGGTGACATTTATGAAACCAGAGTTGGATGAAAAAAATGATAAAACCCGATATTTATGTTTTGGCAAATTAAGTCTTAGTTTAATGACAGTTCAAATTTAATAAACTACAAAACATGATTTCTGGATAGGATAGAAAAGTAATTCAAATACTGTTAAAAATCAACCAAATCAAGGCAGCTCATCATATAGTATTTCTTTTTAAAAACCTGTAGTCAGTCCTTTTTTCATTTTATGGTATTCTAGCAATCAGTTTAGAGAGTTTAACATTTACAGTATAATAGTATACACATTTTAACAGTGCTGGTATCAACAACAATTTATTTATCATAAGTTTATTTTGATTATATTAGATGTTTTAAAGCAGCAAAGTGGCATGTATGCCTGTATCAGGATAATGGGGTTTGAATATTTGTTGAAACGTCTTAGTGTTAAGTTTGCATGTTCTCCTGATGCGTGTGTGGGCTTTCTCAAGGTATTCCAGCTTCCTCCCACAAACCAAAAACATGCTTGCTAGGTTAATTAGAGACTTTCAATTGTCCATACTGTAAGTGTGAATGGTCAGCTGGGATAGGCTCCAACTAACCTGTGAGCTGAGACCATATAGAAAATGTATGTATGAATGTATGAAATTAGGCATAACAAATAGGGGTGTAAAGAGTAATTTTAATGATTCTATTGGATTCAGAATTTGTGGTCGCCGATACGTTTCAGGAATGTCTGAAATGATGCATAACAAATAGGGGTGTAAAGAGTAATTTTAACGATTCTATTGGATTCAGAATTTGTGGTCGTCGATACGATTCAGGGACGAGATTATTATTCTATTTTTTTAGAATGATACGATCCAAAATGATTCAGTGAGTTAAAATCAATTCAGTAACATTTCAGCAAAAAAATAATCAACCAGTGTGACTGTAAAATAAATACTGGATAGTACACACTACAGGTTAAGTTTCCTATATTCCTGTAATTGCTTGTAGGGGAATTAGGTATGAATGAATTACGGATACAAACAAGCAAGTAAACAACAATTAATGGTCAATGCATTCACATCTTATTTGAATGCATTGAATAAAGTGCAACACTTTAGGTTGAATTACCAGGAGGATACACTTTCTCCTCATATTTTCAATATTCAAGAAATTTTCAACAAAAGTACAATAACCAACTTGCCATTTCTGCTTTTGTTTTTCAACATAAAATGTTACAATTTTGATATAAAAAAAAATAAAGTCGGATTTTAATAAACAGCTACTATAGCAGAGAAAATTCACAAGAAATGCAAACGCCACAACACAATAACATATACCGTATTTTCCGCACTATAAGGCGCACCGGATTATTAGCCGCACCTTCTATGAATTACATATTTCATAATTTTGTCCACCAATAAGCCGCCCCGGACTAAAAGCCGCGCCTACGCTGCGCTAAAGTGAATGTCAAAAAAACGCTGCGCTAAAGTGAATGTCAAAAAAACAGTCAGATAGTTCAGTCAAACTTTAATAATATATTGAAAACCAGCGTTCTAACAACTCTGTCCCAAAATGTACGCAAATGTGCAATCACAAACATAGTAAAATTCAAAATGGTGTAGAGCAATAGTAACATAATGTTGCTCGAACGTTAATGTCACAACACACAAAATAAACATAGCGCTCACCTTCTGAAGTTATTCTTCATTCGTAAATCCTTCGAATTCTTCGTCTTCGGTGTCCGAATTGAAAAGTTGCGCTAGCGTGGGATCCAAAATGGCCGGTTCCGTCTCGTAGAAGTCATCGGGAGTCAGTGTCGCTGTTGTTCTGTGAATCCTGCCTTCCGGAAAGCTCGGACCACAGTTGTGACCGAAATATCTGCCCAAGCATTTACGATCCACTGGCAGATGTTGGCGTATGTCGTCCGAGGCTGTCTGCCCGTCTTAGTGAAGGTGTGTTCGCCTTCGGAGCTGTGTGAAAAAAGCCACCCGGCCTCTTCGCGTAAACTTCCCTTAACCACTCGCTCATCTTTTCTTCATCCATCCATCCCTTCGAGTTAGCTTTTATGATGACGCCGGCTGGAAAGGTCTCTTTTGGCAAGGTCTTCCTTTTGAATATCACCATGAGTGGAAGTTAGCATGGCAAGCTAGAACCACAGTGAAGGATGACTTCTCATTCCCTGTGGAGCGAATATTCACCGTACGTGCTCCCGTTCCACAGTGCGGTTCAGTTGCTGTGAAATACGGTAGTAATCCGTGTGCGGATGGAGAGATTGCGTCTTTTTATGACCCGGATCGTTTAGTAGGAGCCATTTTGTGGTCTTTACAGATGTAAACAGGAAATGAAACGTACGGTGATATCCGCGCGTTTTTTCTTCTTCTTCCGGGGGCGGGTGAAGCGCTTCCTGTTCTATGGGGGCGGATGAAGCGCTTCCTGTTCTATGGGGGCGGGTGCTTTCCTTGGCGGTTGCTTGCGTAGAAGAAGAAGCGCTTCCTGTTCTACCGGGAAAAAAGATGGCGGCTGTTTACCGAAGTTGCGAGACCGAAACTTTATGAAAATGAATCGTAATAAAGCGCACCGGGTTATTAGGCGCACTGTCAGCTTTTGAGAAAAATTGTGGTTTTTAGGTGCGCCTTATAGTGCGGAAAATACGGTAACACAACAACCATAAGCCAAAACAACAATACAGAGACGGAACAGAAGTGACAGTGGGCAAGTTTCGGCCACTCACCGACTTCCTAAGACGGAAAGTTGACAACGGTGTAATAAACGTAGTTGGAAATGTTAGTGAAGTGTGACCAATTTAAAAAAAAAGTAATAACTAACTTTTTTTTTACTATTTCAAAAATATATATAACATATACAATGTTCAGGAAGTTGGTGTGTCATCATAACTTGTTCTGCTGTCACTTCCGTCGTGTCCTTTGGGGCTTCAAGTTGTGTTGCGGCTTTATATTTTTGTGTTAAGGCGTTTGTATTTGTTGTGGCTTTTGCAATCGTGCTGTAGCTAAAAGTTGGCCTGTTGTAATTTATGATATTGTCTTGTCACGTTTGCATTTGTTCTGATGCATTTGTTGTGACTTTTCTCAGCCGCCAAAGTTTTCTGCATTCTTGTTTTGACGACTCATTTCCCAACCAATATTCTAAAACACAGCGTTGAAAAAACATGCTTTTTACTGACGTTTATTCACTGACAGGTTGTGACGTTGATTTGACCATTGAAATTTGGTCATTTCCCAACCAACAACTTAAGACAATGTTTTGCAACTAAAGTTAGTTTAAAAGAACATGAATGTATAATCAACGATGTATCCATACCTTGTGCCTGCAAGGAAACTTCATATAAAGTCTGCCGTTCTTATATCAAATGTTTTACTTTTTCTAGTATATGTTGATTTCCTTTGAAAACGATGTTGGATACCTATCTTTCGGAAGGCAAACTTGCCGAGCACAGATCAATATAGTTGAATCTAAGGAATATACACTATATTGCCAAAAGTATTTGGCCACCCATCCAAATGATCAGAATCAGGTGTCCTAGTCACTTGGCCCGTCCACAGGTGTATAAAATCAAGCACTTAGGCATTGCGACTGTTTCTACAAACATTTGTGAAAGAACGGGCCGCTCTCAGTGATTTCCAGCGTGGAACTGTTATAGGATGCCACCTGTGCAACAAATCCAGTCGTGAAATTTCCTCGCTCCTAAATATTCCAAATACAACTGTAAGCTTTATTATAAGAAAGTGGAAGAGTTTGGGAACAACAGAAACTCAGCCACAAAGTGGTATGCCACGTAAACTGACAGAGAGGGGTCAGCGGTTGCTGAAAGCGCATAGTGCAAAAAGGTCACCGACTTTCTGCACAGTCAGTTGCTACAGTACGTAGAGAGTTTTATGGAATGGGTTTCCATGGCCGAGCAGCGGCATCTAAGCCATACATCACCAAGTCCAATGCAAAGCGTTGGATGCAGTGGTGTAAAGCATGTCGCCACTGGACTCTAGAGCAGGGGAGACGCCTTCTCTGGAGTGATGAATCACGCTTTACTATCTGGCAATCTGATGGACGAATCTGGGTTAGGAGGTTGCCAAGAGAACGGTACATATCGGACTGCATTATGCTGAGTGTGAAATTTGGTGGAGGAGGAATTATGGTGTGGAGTGGTTTTTCAGGTGTTGGGCTTGGCCCCTTAGTTCTAGTGAAAGGAACTTTAAATGCTCCAGGATACCAAAACATTTTTTGACAATTCCATGCTCCCAACCTTGTGGGAACAGTTTGAAGCGGGCCCCTTCCTCTTCCAACATGACTGTGCGCCAGTGCACAAAGCAAGGTCCATAAAACCATGGATGACAGAGTCTGGTGTGGATGAACTTGGCTGGCCTGCACGGAGTCTTGACCTAAATCCGATAGAACACCTTTGGGATGAATTAGAACGGAGACTGAAAGCCAGGCCTTCTCGACAAACATCAGTGTGTGACCTCACCAATGCGCTTTTGGAAGAATGCTGGAAAATTCCTATAAAACACACTCCGCAACCTTGTGGACAGCCTCCCCAGAAGAGTTGAAGCTGTAATAGCTGCAAAAGGTGGACCGACATCATATTGAACCCTATGGGTTAGGAATGGGATAGCACTTCAAGTTCATATGCGAGTCAAGGCAGGTGGCCAAATAACCTGACTCTCGCCAGATCCTTGTAGTTTGCTGAGCTCCACACAAGGATCTGGGCTCGAGGGCATTGCAAACTCCTTCAAGATAGCAAAAAATAATGAACCAATCAGGATCGCCGGGCGGGATTTTATAGATGTGACGTAGCGCCAAAGCGACTGTTTGATTCAAACAACAATGGCGGCACGCAGCGAGGAGTCGTGTGCTGACATTGATTCTGCATATTTTCTTTGCACAAACGACATCGATCGTCTACTGACATTGCTGCGTTGTTTCAGTAAAATATCTCTAACTTTTCTCTCTGTCGTTATCCACTCTGTCGTTATTCAATTTTTGGATTTCCCAGCGTTGCTCTCATCAGCGTCACGGCTTGATTTCGATGTGAGTGGTTGAAGTAGCACGTCATTCAAGATAACGGACAAGTGGTTTATCCAATCACATACAATGATTTTTTTTTTTACAAGGCCCCGCCTTCTGAAATACATCGCCTATTGAGAAGTCCCAGATCCTTGTGTGGAGCTCAGCGAACTACAAGGATCTGGCAAGAGTCAGGTTAGTGGCCAAATACTTTTGGCAATATAGTGTAAATCTATATATTGATATATTAATTGTTATACCTCTAACTACAAACATGTCCAAGGCTATAATTTAAAGCTAAATCAGGAATTTAAGTTTGGGGCCTTTATCTCATTTCACAGCTGGTTTAGTCAGACAGGTTGAGGATAAGCTCTGAATATTAAATCTGATTTACTTTGATGTCTAATTTTCATGCTGCTTCCCGCACCACATGAGGATTGCAAAATGAATGATAGCCTTAAAGAAAATAAGATTAATAAAAAAATGCATCCCCAGGTTGGGGAGGAGACCCTGCCCCAAGTGGAGGAGTTCAAGTACCTAGGAGTCTTGTTCACGAGTGAGGGAAAAGTGGATCGGTGCGGCATCTTCAGTAATGCGGACGCTGTATCCATCCGTTGTGGTGAAGAAGGAGCTGAGCCGGAAGGCAAAGCTCTCCATTTACCGTTCGATCTACGTTCCCATCCTCACCTATGGTCATGAGCTTTGGGTTATGACCGAAAGGACAAGATCACGGGTACAATCGGCCGAAATGAGTTTCCTCCGCCGGGTGGCGGGGCTCTCTTTATAGATAGGCTGAGAAGCTCTGTCATCCAGGAGGAGCTCAAAGTAAAGCCGCTGCTCCTCCACATCGAGAGGAGCCCGATGAGGTGGTTTGGGCATCTGGTCAGGATGCCACCCGAACGCCTCCCTCAGGAGGTGTTTAGGGCACGTCCAACCGGTAGGAGGCCACGGGGAAGACCCAGGACACGTTGGGAAGACTATGTCTCCCGGCTGGCCTGGGAATGCCTCGGGATCCCCTGGGAAGAGCTGGACGAAGTGGCTGGGGAGAGGAAAGTTTGGGCTTCCCTGCTTAGGCTGCTGCCCCCGCGACCAGACCTCGGATAAGCGGAAGAAGATGGATGGATGGATGGCATCCCAAATGCACACCAAAATGTCAGGTCACAAACAATATTTACAAACAACAACAGGCGAGAAATGAAGGTCTGTATGTCAATGATGTGAACAACACACATATATATATATATATATATATTTTTTTTTTTTTTTTGTATCTAAATGCCTTTAAGCATTGCACCAGTAGGATTAGTATTACATGACACCTGCATACTATGATTTGAATTTTAGGAGACCAATTTAGAGCAAGTTATTGTTCACCCCACAGGTGAATGACAAAGAAATGGGCACCTTGGATGCAAGCTAAACAAGTGGACAGTGCAAAACCCACATACGCGGTAACCATGCAAGCCCAGCATCCTCACAACATGTGTCCCTTTGGATGTGCGAGATCAGCACATAGAAGAGATGGAAAGTAGTTCGCGGGAAGGCAAGAAGAGTGTCTGCCAGTCTCTAAGCATGATAAGAATCCATGCTGTCATAACGAGCAGGATATTCCCATTACCCCCAAAACACAAGCCTTACCTTTTTCGGTCTTCCAGTCCTTTTTCTTTTTGCTCATGCTGCCGGAATGATTAGTCTTCGAGTGGTTGTTTTTTGACTGTGGCAACCCCAGACTCACAGTGAATGGAGATCCGGGGGATAAGATAGAAATGTAAAAAGTGACAGCCTTTAGCCGCTTCTCTCACCTGTAAAGCTGTCAAAATTTCTATGGAGTATGGACCTCACGTGCCTCAACCTACCGTGATTGCGGCGTAATTATGTGTACGATTCTGAATCATGTGATTGGCTGATGCGTAGGGAAAAGTGGGCTTGTGATTGGTCGAGCACTTCTGTCAATCAGAAAATGTCTACGCCCTAGGTAGGTTGTTTCCGGTGGCCCGGCTTTTTACAGTTTTTTTTGCCAATTGCTTACACACTAAATTTTAAATGTTCACATACTTAACAAAGTATGCACACAGTAAACAAAACCACTGTGCAGATTTGCCTAATATTAGGCAAAAACTCTGCTTCACAGATTTTTGCGAAATATTACACACAATGCGTTACACACACCTTCCATTCTTGCACATATATAAGGATTGTGATACACACATTTTCACACTTTACACACACTCTAAGATTGTGATACACACATCTTTATCTCCAGATTTGTTTTCAAACCTTTTTATTTGTCTCAGATTTTGATTTGTACTGCATGTCATCGTCGACTACTGTGATATGTTACTTTACCCGACTGTGGTAAAAATGAATATTATCAGTTTGCAGCATCATTGTTGAGCAGTTCTTGAAAAGATTACAGAATATTTTTACAGTTTTTTTCCAATTGCTTACACACTAAATTTTGAATGTTCACACTGCAAAAAGTCAGTGTTCAAAAACAAGAAAAAAAAATACAAAAATTAGGGGTATTTTACTTGAACTAAGCAAAATTATCTGCCAATAGAACAAGAAAATTTGGCTTGTCAAGACTTTCCAAAACAAGTAAAACTAACTAACTTCAATTAACCCAAAAATACCTTAAAATAAGTATATTCTCACTAAAAACAAGTGCACTTTTCTTAGTAGGAAAAAAAAGACCTTTTTGCTCAATATGTTGAAAAACATTCTTAAATTAAGTAAATGCTAGTGCCATTATCTTGACATAATGATATGCACTAGGCATTACATTTCTTGAAACCAGCAACTTTATACTAAAAACTAATTTATTGTTCTTAATGGAAAGGCAACAAGGCAACCGCTTGTTACTCTCAGGGTCTTCTTGCCGCTCAGGCAAATCATATTGTCTAAAAATGCATTTTTCCATCGATAACATGACATCATCGCGCCAAGTGCGTGCTCTTTCAGTCTATTAGTGCGCATATATACAGCCCGGCCCCCGGAAAAAAACATTTTAATTGTAATTTTAAAGAATTCATCTAAATGTGCATGAACTATTTCTGTTCAAAATAGTTTGAAATGTCACATGTGAAATGTTTAAATATTAACTGTCCGTTTATTGTACTGTGCCAACTGTACTACTATGTGAGTACGTATTTTCTATTGTTTCATTGAAAATAAAACCGCAAAGTCCATTTGGCTGTCATCCGTTTTAATTTGACAAAATTGTGTCAAAGTCATGATTTTTTTTTTCATGCTTGAAATAAGAAATTATTACTTTAAAAAAGCAGTTTTATACTTGTGAGTGTTGATGACACAGCTTTGCAACACTTGATATTCTAGTTTCAAGCATGTTTTACTCAATATAGGTCATAAAATCTCAGCTACAAGCTGTAATATCTTACTTAGATAATTTAGGACCAAAACCCTTAAAACAAATAAAACACTAACATAACATCTGCTTAGTGAGAATAATTATCTTATCAGACAGAAAATAAGCAAAGATCACCCTTATTTGAGATATTTAATCTTACTTAGATTTCAGTTTTTGCAGTGCACACAGTTAACAAAGTCTACACACAGTAAGCTAAACCACTGTGCAGATTTGCCTAATATTAGACATAGACTCTGCTTCACAGATTTTTGCACACAGATAAGAATTGTGATACACACATCTTCACATCTTGCACACAGATAAGGATTGTGATACACACATGTTCACACTTTACACACACTAGGATTGTTATACACACATCTTTATCTCCAGATTTTTTTTCAAACCTTGCTGTTGCCTAAATCTGCACATGTAGTACTCCATGCTGTAATTTTTATTTACAGTTTTTTTCCATTTGCTTACACACAATTTCACTAACTCTGTGTCTTTTTTCAAAAGGATATACACACTTTTCCAAACACCACATTCAGTTTTCTTAATTCCTAGATTATTTGCAAAATGACACACTTCGGTCAAAACATATGCCTATTCATCAAAATCAAGCAAGAATTTGTAAAAATGCAGTTTTATTTTTATCTCACTCACACAGACTTCAAATGATTAGTTACCCAGAACTGTGATAAATACAAAACACACTTGTAAAAACCCTTTACTATAAGAAATCACATGTTTGGGGCATTTTTCTCGACCTTTTTAGCATATGTGATGAATGATTACTGTAACTTGACAAAATATATTGGCAAATCCATAGCAATCGTCATTGTTTACTTTGAAGCGGGCCTTTTCGTAAGGACCTAAAGAGAAAGTAAAAATATCCTGTGATCTTTTCAAGAAGTGCTCAACAATGATGCTGCAAACTGAAAATATTTATTTTTACCACAGTCAGATAAAGTGACATATCACAGTAGTCGACAATATCATGCAGTACAAATTAAGATCTGAGACAATTAAAAATTCAAGCATTTTTCAAACCTTGAAAACACAACATTAAAATCCAAGCATTTTCAAGGTTTTTAAGCACCCGTACGAACCCTGCTCATACTATTATGCCTCATTAATTTTGTTTGCTGACTATTATTATTTTAAGGCCCGCCTTTACAGTTATTTTCACACTTTTTTCATTATACGAAACGATGTTTAGGGCCCGCGCAACGAAGGGGCGATGTAGAGCACCGCTAGGGCCCTATGGAAATTCCTGTGTTTCTTCTTCTATACCAGGGGTCGGCAACCCAACATGTTGAAAGAGCCATATTGGATCAAAAATATAAAAAACTAATCTGTCTGGAGCCGCAAAAAGTTAGTAGCCTTATATAAGTGTTATAATGAAGGCAACACATTAGGTAAGTGTCTCAGAGGGTGCGATAACCCCTAGAAATTACTGACTTAAAACTGTCAAAGATATAGATGTGTGTGCCCAGGTTAAAGGAAAGGACAGGCTGTCTTCTTCTAATGAATGTAATACAATCTTTGCAAGCTGGGTAACATTTGCTGTTGTCTGGAACAACATGGCACACAATCAGAAATGCAGTCAATATTACATACAGATAATGTGTCATGAGACATGCAAATATAGATTAAATACACAGTGGACATTAGTAAAGGAAATTAAATGAGCTCAAATATACCTACAATCGAAGCATAATGATGCAATATGTACACACAGCTAGCCTAAATAGCATGTTAGCATGGATTATAAGCACTCCACGCAAGTCAATAACATAAACAAAGCTCACCTTTGTGCATTCACGCACAGCATAAAACGTTTGGTGGACAAAATTAGACAAAGAAGGAGTGGCATAAAACACATCTTTCTGTGGCAGCGTCGGAGAAAGTTGTACATGTCAACAAACTACGGTGAGTTCAAGGACAGCCAAAATTAGGAGGACAAAACGGCGCTGGCCAAATATTGTCATCAGTGAAGCATAAACACAAACATATTAAACAGTGGGCTTTCTAACAATTCGGAAGGTTTGTGTATGTTTGTCCTCCTACTGAAAAATTATAAAAACAAAAAATATATTTTTCCCCCATCTTTTTACATTTTTAAAAAACTCCAGGGAGCCAGTAGGGCGGTGCTAAAGAGCCGAATGCGGCTCGAGAGCAGTGGGTTGCTGACCCCCGTTCCATACGTATGGACGCTTTTTTGAGGCCCTTAACATGCACCAAAAGTCCCCATATGTTGCAGCCGCGTTGGGCATGGCGAAAAATGTAATATTGTTGGGGTCCCGAAAATAAAAAATAAAAATTGTCTCTTTAGCGCCACCTTTAAAATGACCAAAAAAATAAGCCCCAGATTCTACCAGTTTCACGTATCGACACAGAAATTGCAGAAGACATCTAACATAACAGGACGCACATGAAAATCTCAAGAACCCATACCTGAAAACGAACAGGAAGTCGGCCATTTTTCGGCAACAAAAAGGTGTCGTACTTTAACAAACTTCTCCTCGGGAATTTGACCAAATGAGTCACGGTTAAAATTACAAATACTACCCGTACAGGTGAAGATAAATTGTGAACACTTTTTGCCTACGCCATTAGATGTGAGCGTGGTACGGCGCCAAACTTGGCTCTGCATGGTTTTTGGCCATTTTTCACTGATAAAAAAAGGGGTCGTACTTTAACGAACTTCTCCCAGTGACTCTGACCAAATGATTTGGGGTTAAAATTACAGATACTACCCATACAGGTGATGATAAATTGCGAAAACTTTTTGCCTATGCCATTAGATGTGGGCGTCGCACGGCGCCAAACTTGGCTCTGCATGGTTTTTGGCCATTTTTCGCTGATAAAAAAAGGGGTCCTACTTTACCGAAGTTCTCCCAGTGACTGACTAAATGAGTTGGGGTTAAAATTACAGACACAGCACATAGAGGTGATGACAAATTGCAAACTAATTTTGCCCACGCCTTACAATGTAGGCATGGCAGGGCGCCAGACATTGCTCCGATGATTCGCCACAAAACATGAAACGTTAATTACTCGGCTCTACAAAGTTATATATTGATCTTATTTGGTAAAAATGACAATGATAACACCCTGAAGGGCCCGAAGGCTCAGTACCTGTTCCTACCCACTGTACTTTTTTATCATTTGCATTTCCATTTTTGTTTGTATTTCATTCATTAATGGTCAAACAATAATATATAGGACCAAGGATGATCAACATCTTTATTTCTCAGGTTTCTACTAAACCCTCTCTGTGTGCAACAGTGTCAAATACTTAGGCCACATCATCAATGACAAGATGGAGGATGATGCTGACATGCTTAGACAGAGAAAAATGCTGTATGTCCAAGCCAAATGCTGGTGAGAAAATGTCACTACTGTTCTGATGAAGCCAAGGTGTACTTGTTTAGAGCTTACTGCACCCCTATGTACACAGCACTCTTCTGGGTGAGGGTCAAAAAAGAGAGCTTGCGCAAACTCCAGGTTGCATATAATGACTGTCTCAGAATCCTGCTCAGAAAGTCCAGGGTAGTAGTGCCAGCAAGCTTTTTTGTGATTTAGGGATAAACACCTTCCACGCAACCCTGAGAAAACTGATGTTTAAATTTATATGTAGACTGCAGGGGTCCAAGAATGATCTGATTATACAGATAATAGGTGTAGTTCTGTTAGGTACCAATCGTATATATGGAAACACTGGTATCTGTGCCTTTTATAGAGTATATATATATATATATATATATATATATATATATATAATAAAAGCAGCAATAAAAAAACAATATATATGTATATATATAAAAAAATATATATATTTTTATATATATATATATACTGTATATATATATACATATATATATATATATATATATACATATATATATATATATATATATACATATATATATATATATATATATATATATATATATATATATATATATATATATATATATATATATATATATATATATGTATATATATATACAGTATATATATTATATATATATTGTTTTTTTTATTGCTGCTTTTATTTATTTATTAGATGTATTTTACTGAATATGCACGAGCACTGTTCTTAATATTATGTGATAATGCCTTTTATTCTGTATTTTTTGTTTTGTTGTATGTACTTAATGTGATTGTATGTCTACCTGGATGTTGGAGTCTGCAATAAAGCTTGATTGAATATAAACAATCAGCATAATATTAAAATAAATCAATAATGAAAAGGAGCACAAGGAAGTATAAATGTACAATATCTGCCCCCTATTCACACAGTTACAAAACATCTGTGGTTAAACTCAAATTTATATTAAGGTAATATTTATTTTGCCAATATTTTCAATGTTTATTTTTTTTAAATCCATCTTGAACTTGATTTGATGCATGCTTTGTACTAAAACGAATTAATGGAAAATAATGACTTTAATAACTCATTCTTTAGGGCAGGGGTTTTTAACCTTTTTGACCTTGGGGCCCAACATTTCGCCAACAGAGCGGCCCACACAAATATTAACACTGAATTAGTAATATTACTCTTGATTTGAATTATATTCAATAATCATATCTACCCTACTTACAGTTTAACAGCATAAATATTGTAAAATGATATAAAAACCATGTAATAATTACAAAGATTATTATCAAGGCTTAGCTCAGGCTGATTACAAAAATAAAGACTAATCAAATATACTGCATAAGAAGGTACTCATTAGTGCTAAAATAAATGCATTCAAACTAAGAAGGTCTAACTAATTAAATAATAATATGAATGTTTCTTAAACAAACTGTCAACACAATCTAGGTGCAAATTAAAATACTGCTTCACCAATTTAGTCATATTTATTGCGTTATAGAAACTTACAAGACTTTCGCTCCAAACTTCTTGTTTTTTTTATATCGTCATGACTGCCATAAGTGGTGGAAAAGTAACTGAGTACTACTGTGGCCCGTACGGACCAGAGCTGAGAAAGAGATATTTTTGGCGGCCCCCCCAGGGAGCACTCGCAGCCCAATTTTAGTTAAGGAACACAGTGATTCTCAAACTGTGGTAAGTGTGCTACATCTGGTGGTGCACCAAAAAAAACACTTAATTAAATATTCAAACACAGTGATACTGTTCAAATTGTGTGTAATGATACAGTGGCCAAAATATTAAATATACTTGTTAAATAACACTTCTGCATTGTTTATAATGAATATTATACGCGGTGCACACGGGGGAAGGCGTGGCGTGGTTGGAAGAGTGGCCGTGCCAGCAACCCGAGGGTTCCTGGTTCAATCCCCAGCTTCTACCAACCTAATCACGTCTGTTGTGTCCTTGAGCAAGACACTTCACCCTTGCTCCTGATGGGTCGTGGTTAGCACCTTGCATGGTAGCTTCCACCATCAGTGTGTGTGTGAATTTGAGTACCTTGAAGGCAGAAAAGCGCTATACAAGTATAACCCATATTAAGCCCTATTACGCTACTGTATGTTAATGTTGGTCATTATGGTGGTACTAAAATCAGTAAAATCATCTCAGAGAGGAATATACATTTCAGAACTGTGAACACTCCCACAGATTCGGTCACGTTTAGTTTAACATTATGCATATACCACAGTTGTAAGGTTTCCTCTTGTGCTAGATTGGCACTGCATATGATTTTATTAGAATGCCAAAATAAGCTTATATCCACCAGATTTATAGCCATATTACCCTATTAAGTGGGATAGAATAACTGCCTTTGGTGGTATTCTAAAACAGAAATGATAAAATAATATTGACTTTATAGCAAAAAGATCAAATGCATATACCAGGGAATTCACAAAGCACGACAACACTTTCTAACAAGTATCTAGTCCTTTAACAGATCGTTCTTTGTGTTTGTCGGGGTTTCTGGTAATCTTATTAAGTTTACTTGAGTGTATGTATACATCAACCTGATTATAGGGACTACAAATGGAAATTAGCCACTGGCTGCAATCTGACATATCATATATGTGTTAATTAGCATGAACTGTAAAAGTATGCGCTGTGTGTATATTTTTCTAATCCAAATAATTTTCCAGCCAGTGCAGTTACAGAACTGCAGCATCCATTATGTACTATTCAAACAAGCCACTAGAGGTCAGTCTTGCAATTCTCAAAAAGTGAGTGCAATTTCAGGAGTCATGTTGAAAAGGAGCCCTGTGATGAAGTGGCGACTTGTCCAGGGTGTACCCCGCCTTCCGCCCGACTGAGATAGGCTCCACGCCCCCCGCGACCCCGAAGGGATTAAGCGGCAGAAAATGGATGGATGGATGTTGAAAAGGACTTTTTCATTTAATATTTTGCCCTAAATGTTATATTTGCAGGAAGTTAGCATTTTACTGAGGTACATTGTTAACAGGCGTTTGTCAAAACTATCAAATTACATTTTCTGATGGTTTGGACTAAAAAAGTGAAGATTATGTCCATATTTAAACATCAAAATAATGCACAATTTGGATGTATTGTGTCGAAAATGACCAAAATATTAGGCAATTACAGGCAACGATATTATTTATTTATTTTTTACACTGAATGACTTATTTCAATCTGTTTTGTAGCATTTTTGTGAGACATAGTAAAGCAACTGTGACTGTTCACATGGGATTTAATAGATCCTGATATTGTTCATTACTGTATCTATCTTGGTTCATTTTATAATCAAGACTGTACTCATCTCAACTGTTTGGTAGTGATTAGTTGTTTTAATATTATTGGCAGAGTGTCATGATCTGAGCTGCCACCTGTCAGCTTTTTGTTGCAGTGCCTGGTTTCTGGGTCACGGGACAAAGCCACCGCCGCGCACACCTGATTCACATTTCCTACTGGCTGTGTAAGGTCTCCAGTGCATTCACTCGGCACAAGTAGATTCCCGATGGTTCACCCTTCCAGTCGTCATCTCCTCTGCTTTG
>NC_084549.2:28827500-28865000 GCF_033978685.3 Nerophis lumbriciformis
GAGCAGAGCTGATGCAACCAGCTGCCTCTCCAGCAGTGCCACTTCTACACACAGCCACAAAAGTAAAAAATAAATATAGCATATACACTGTTGTGGCCTCTGCTGTGTTCCACGCCATCGTCTGCTTAGGTGGGGGGAGCATGGCCAAAGACAGGAGCAGACCCAACAAAGCAACCAGTGTCCAGTCCGCATGGATGAGCGAAGATACGTCCGAGGAGACCGAGGTGTCCGATACCTGCTCATTCAGCCAATACACTGTGAAGCTTGTCAGTCCCGGCGTTCGGCGCTAGCTCCGCAGCCCTGTCTCTTTATCCGCATCTCCTCCAGTCTCTCCAAATGGACTCTGGACCCAGCACCTGGTCTCCATGGCCAAAAGGCTCCCGGGAGGCAGATCCAGAAGTTCACAAAAAAGCACCGCAGAAGTCACGAAAGTGGCACCCCTTGTCACACAGTCCCGATTTAATTCAATACATTCATAATAACATGTAGTATTTACGTATTTCATTATAATCATACAGGAACACATTAATATCGCAAACAAATCACAGCGTTCGCTTTTTCCTTCAACAATCACTGATTAATCACTTACTGTACAATGTCTGCTTTTACTGGAATGCCGACTGTTAGGATGTTCCTGTTTGGATGAAGAATGATTAGCAATCCTTGCGAATAAAAAAGCGGGTGTAACAAAGGGTCTTTTCGAATCTTTTTTCCCATTTAATATCTCAGTTCTCAGTTTAGAGGCATGATTTATAATCTAGAATTAACTTTCACAAACTCCTAAGCGAGAAAGCAGCTCACCAGCGTATGATGCAGAATGGGGAAATTGCCTCTCTGATCAATGTGCCGTTAAATGTAAGTTCTTAACATTAGCGCTTATAATAACAATATTGCTAATACTTGTTTAATATTCAGGTCACAAAATGTAAATAGAATATTGTTGATGGTTATTAATTGGGTTTTATGGTCAAAATAGAAGCAATGACGTCATGACTCCCATTGGCTCCATTACAACTGGACTTTTATTTACAAATTAGAATGCATAAAATAAAAAACACGTATTATTGTGTCTCATAGGGATTGTGACATATAGATAACATTCCAAAAATATGCGATTCCTCTTAAACTTCAACTTGGTTAGTCAACGAGAGTTCAGTTTCAGTTTATTTCGAACATGCTTATGATACAATGTAATGCATCACATATCTCCAGTTGTTTCATTACAGTGTGCTCGTTTGATGGTGACGAAATAGGATAGACTCTGCAGGGCAGATTGCTTTGAACCTATTGTTATTTTGAAAAAGTTATAATTAAACCATTCATCCTTTTTTTTTACCGCTTGTCCCTCTCGGAAGTGTGGGGGCCTTGAGCCTATGCCAGCAAGGCAAGGTACACTGTAGACTCTGTGACCGCAAGAAGTAGAAGCGGTAGAAAAATGGATGGATTTCCAAGTCAGCCTGTTGATTAATTCAAGCACAGCCGCCACCAAGCTAAAGGTTTTGTGTATCATTGAAGCGTTTATAAAGACACAAATACCTGAAGTCCCACTGGCTCTTACAGCACCCCTGACACGTTATTACGCCTGCCAAGCAGTTAGAGAAACACTGCCCTAAACATAGTATACGGTAATTCCGTGTAAATCGTTTTCTTACATGGTTTCATATGGTTTCAGGTGCAGGATACCATTCAGAATCAAAGGCCAAGGAGTACAAACATGTATGCAAAAGAGCCTGCCAGCAAGTAAGTGTATTCTACAAAACCCAAAACCAGTGAAGTTGGCACGTTGTGTAATTTGTAAATAAAAACAGAATACAATTATTTGTAAATCCTTTTCAACTTATATTCAATTGAATAGACCGCAAAGACAAGATATTTAATGTTTGAACTGAGAAGCTTAATTTTTTTTTTTTTGCAAATAATCATTAACTTAGAATTTAATGGCAGCAACACATTGCAAAAAAGTTGACACAGGGACATTTTGACCACTGTTACATGGTTTTTCCTTTTAACAACATAAACGTTTGGGAACTGAGGAGACCAATTTTTGAAGCTTTTCAGGAGGAATTCTTTCCCACGCTTGCTTGATGTACAGCTTAAGTTGTTCAACAGTCCGGGGTCTCCATTGTGATATTTTAGGCTTCATATTGCATCACACATTTTCAATGGCAGACAGGTTTGGACTACAGGCAGGCCAGTATAATACCTGCACTCTTATTATAAAGCCACGCTGTTGTAACACGTGGTTTGGTATTGTATAGCTGAAATAAGCAGGGGCGTCCATGATAACGTTGCTTGGATGGCAACATATGTTGCTCCAAAACCTGAATGTACCTTTCAGCATTAATGGTGCCTTCACAGATGTGTAAGTTACCCATGCCTTGGGCACTAATACACCCCCATACAATCACAGTGTCATGTCTGTATTATCATGTTTTGTTTTAAGTCATGTTTTGTTTAGTTTCTGTCTTTTTCACTCCCTTGTCTGGTCACCATAGCAACCATTAGTTTTCACCTGTCACGTCACGCACCCGTTTCACGTTTTGACTCACACACACCTGTCACCAATCATGTCACTGTTATTTAAGCATACCTTGTTCATCACTCGTCCTGCCTGCATTGTCGTTATGTCACTCCGGTTCAGGTCTCGTTTTGACAAAGTAAGTTTCCATGTCCATGTCCTAGTTTTTGTTTAAGATTAGCCTCACTTGCGTTTTAGGCACGCTTGCCTCTTTTTTTTTGTTGTTGTGGTTGTATTGTTTATGTTCGCGGTAGTGCGTGATTTATTTTAAATAAATCCTAGCCTACCTTCACGCTGTTGTCTGGAGCCGTCTATCTTGCGTTGGAAGAACAACCCCGCAGCAAGCTGCGACCCCCGCGTGACAGAATGCAGGCAGCAGACGTTCTTCCGCAGACCGGCCACGAGGAGGTGATGGAGACGCGCTGGCAAAGCTGGAAGCCAACCAGAAAGTTCTTTTCTTGCCAGCATGACGCGTCGTTCCCCCAAAACCCTCCCACGGACAACAAGATTCCTCAACCAGCCCATTCTTCCTTCCCGCCGCAGGAGACCCGTGCTGATGACGTCATCCCGCCCACTGGTGATGACGTCAGAAACCAAGATTTTTTTTTTGAGTCTATTTACACCCTCTGTCAGCCGCCCACTATGGACTTTGTTTCAAAGAAAAATCCTTTTGAGAAAATTGTCTCTAAATTTAGATTTTTTCAGACCCAGTCTAAAGTGGGGGTAGGGAATAGACAATTTGGACAATTTAATGGGGAAGTTTCTGCCCTCCTCCGCCCACCCCTACAGAGAGTTCCAGACCGCAGGGAGCGCGTCTGGTATCCGCCCCTTGAGGGGGGGGGCTGGGGTCGGGAGCTGTGTTGGTGGGGTGACTCAGCTTAACCATGTCAAGCCACAGCCTCCCTCACGGCCGCCACCACCAGTCTTTTACCATGCCAAGCCGCAACCCCCAGCTAGACCACCTCCACCTCCACCAGTAGCTCCACGACGCCAAGCTCCGGTACCAGCTCCACGACGCCAAGCTCCGGTACCAGCTCCACGACGCCAAGCTCCGGTACCAGCTCGACGACGCCAAGCTCCGGTACCAGCTCCACGACGCCAAGCTCCGGTACCAGCTCAACAAGTCCAAGACCAAGACCCTCCACGCCAAGACCAAGACCCGCCATGCCAAGACCAAGACCAAGACCCGCCATGCCAAGACCAAGACCAAGACCAAGACCCGCCATGCCAAGACCAAGACCAAGACCCGCCATGCCAAGACCAAGACCCGCCATGCCAAGACCTAGACCAAGACCAAGACCCGCCATGCCAAGACCTAGACCAAGACCAAGACCCGCCATGCCAAGACCAAGACCCACGCCAAGACCAAGACCTATACCAAGACCCACGCCGAGCTTCGCCGCCTGACGCGCCACGCCGAGCTTCGCCGCCTGACGCGCCACGCCGAGCTTCGCCGCCTGACTCACCACGCCAAGCCACGCCTGCCACGATGACGACGCGCCTGCCTCCTCGTCGGCCACGGATATGGCCGCTACCTGGTCGCCCGCCACGCCAAGTGCGCCCACCTCCCAGTCGGCCACGAATGTGGCCAATCCCTGGGCGCCCGCCTCGCCTGCTGCAGCGGCGTTCCACTCGCCGCCGCCACTTGACTTTGCCTCGGTGGATTCAGGGCCACTTGGGCTGGCGACCCACCGCCATGTCCCCCTCCCGCCCTCCCATGACTTTTGTTAGTTTTTTCTTGGACATCTGGTATCTGTCCTTAAGGGAGGGGCTCTGTCATGTCTGTATTATCATGTTTTGTTTTAAGTCATGTTTTGTTTAGTTTCTGTCTTTTTCACTCCCTTGTCTGGTCACCATAGCAACCATTAGTTTTCACCTGTCACGTCACGCACCTGTTTCACGTTTTGACTCACACACACCTGTCACCAATCATGTCACTGTTATTTAAGCATACCTTGTTCATCACTCGTCCTGCCTGCATTGTCGTTATGTCACTCCGGTTCAGGTCTCGTTTTGACAAAGTAAGTTTCCATGTCCATGTCCTAGTTTTTGTTTAAGATTAGCCTCACTTGCGTTTTAGGCACGCTTGCCTCTATTTTTTTGTTGTTGTTGTGGTTGTATTGTTTATGTTCGCGGTAGTGCGTGATTTATGTTAAATAAATCCTAGCCTACCTTCACGCTGTTGTCTGGAGCCGTCTATCTTGCGTTGGAAGAACAACCCCGCAGCAAGCTGCGACCCCCACGTGACACACAGATGCTGGCTTTTGATCCGGATAGTTTTTTTCCTCTTTGTTCCGGAGAACACGACGTCCACAGTTTCCAAAAACATTTTGAAATGTGGACTCGTCAGACCACAGAACACTTTACCACTTTGCATCAGTTCATCTTAGATGAGCTCGGGCCCAGCGAAGCCAGCCGCGTTTCTGGGTGTTGTTGATAAATGGCTTTCGCTTTGCATAGCAGAGTTTTAACTGGCACTTACAGATGTAGCGACAAACTAGTTACTGACAGTGGTTTTCTGAAGTGTTCCTGAACCTATGTGGTGATATCTTTTACACACTGATGTCACTTTTTGATGCAGTACCGCCTGAGGGATCGAAGGTCTAATATCATCACTTATGTGCAGTGATTTCTCCAGAGCCTCTGAACCTTTTGATGAAATTACGGACCGTAAGTGGTGAAATCCCTAAATTCCTTGCAATGGCTCATTGAGAAAAGTTGTTCTTAAACTGTTGGACAATTTGTTCATGCATTGGTTCCCAAAGTGGTGACCCTCGCCCCATCCTTGTTTGTGAATGGTTTGTGAATGACTGGGCATTTCATGGAAGCTGCTTTTTTACCCAATCATGGCACCTACCTGTTCCCAATTAGCCTGTTCAGCTATGGGATGTTCCAAATAAGTGTTCGAGGAGCATTCCTCAACTTTCTCAGTCTTTTTTGCCACTTGTAAAAGTGTCAGCTTTTTAAAAACAAATTCCAAATGAGCTAATATTTGCAAAAAATAACGTTTTCCAGTTTGAACGTTCAATATCTTGTCTTTGCAGTATTCAATTGAATATAAGTTGAAAAGGATTTGCAAATCATTGTATTCTGTTTTTATTTACAATTTTCACAACATGCCAACTTCACTGGTTTTGGGGTTTGTACTTTGATGCTTTCACCAATGTCTGCACAATTAGGGTATTATAGTATTTACATTTACATTTATTTTAGAGTAAATATTTTTTAAATAGTTTTCTTGACATTTTGTACCTTTAAGGTCTCACCTTTTTTAATAATGTCTGTTAAGTGAAATTGACAACTATCATTTCCAGGCTGTGGAGCAGCTCAAAGCAGGGGCACTTGCAGTTGAAGCAGTGGCTGCAGCACTGGTGGAGCTCGAGGTTAGTTAATTATGATCCAACACAACTTTGATTATTTTGATTCATTACCTAACAAAATATTGGGGACTTTAAAACAACATCCCATCACCCGTCTCTTAAAATAGTTACTAAACTTGAGACAACACCTGTATGAGTTTAAAAAACAAACAAAAACAACAACATTTGGATTCTTAAAAATGCTGATGTATGAACACACATCCCATTGAATGATGTAAAGCAGTGGTCCACAACCACCGGGCCGCGGCTCGGTACCGGTCCGTGGACTGATTGGTACCGGGCCGTATAAGAAATGTAAAAATAAAAAAAATATTTTTTTTTATTTTTTTTTATTTTTATTAAATCAACATAAAAAACACAATATATACATTATATATCAATATAGATCAATACAGTCGGCAGGGATACAGTCCGTAAGCACACATGATTGTATTTCTTTAAGACAAAAAAATAAATAAATCCATAACCCATTCCCCCATGATTGTATTTCTTTATGACAAAAAAAAAAAATCCATAACCCATTTCCCCACCCGGTCCGTGGGACAAATTTTCAAGCTTTGACCGGTCCGCAGCTACAAAAAGGTTGGGGACCACTGATGTAAAGGATCTTTTACCTCAGGCGCAGGTTAGAAAAAAGAAAAATGGATTTAATGAATTCTGCAGCTGCATGGAATACCGGATTTGCAAGTGTAGTATGCACTTCATATTAAGCTCCAATTATAGAAGACCTTTGAACCGTGTGTAGTTTTTACTGCATGTGGAAAGACAACAAAATGGATGGTCTTAATTCAGTTAGAAATCTTGAGTTTACACTCATGCCTTCCTCATACATACATAAACAAATGTTACAATACAGTAGAAAATAATATGAAAAACATCTTTGTTAGGGCTATATCACAAGCCTAAAATGATTTACTTTCAAACACTTGTCAGTCCAATGTAAACTTTTTATCGTTGTTAAACTATGATACAGCCTTTCCACAAGATAATTCTGTAAGTATGGCTGATTTAAAAATGTAGTTTCAATTTTTTTCTTCCTGCACGTACTTTGTGTTCTCAGGACTCTCCTTTTACAAATGCGGGCATGGGCTCCAACCTTAACTTGTCAGGGGAAATAGAATGTGATGCCAGTGTCATGGATGGTAAATCACTGCAATATGGAGCTGTAGGTGCTATTAGTGGTAAGTCCATTACTATGATGGGTAATTTAAATGGCATTTTTCCCCATATTGTAATAGTTCCTGTTCCTTTAGGAATCAAGAACCCCATCATGGTTGCAAATCGACTACTAAATGAAGCACAAAAAGGGAAACTATCAGCAGGAAGAATACCCCCTTGGTGAATATCATGGTTATCAACTACTTTGTCAGTAATGTGACTCTACTATAGCTTTACCTATCAATGTATTGTTATTTTATTTTGCAGCTTTTTAGTGGGACGGGGTGCACATGACTGGGCTGTTGGCCACGGTGTCCCACCCTGCCTCTCTGAGAAAATGACCACAAGTGAGTATTCCTGTAAAAAGTGACCATAACTTGTGTTGCAAACAAATGAGTGTATTTTATCACCTATAGAATTTAGTTTATCTGCCTACAAGCGGAACAAAAGAAAGATGGAGCTGGCTGAGAAAATGGATACGGGGCGTAATCAAACAAAGAAGAGGCGACAATCAAGTGGAAATGTGAGCATTATTACATTAAATCGTTGATATACTTGTATAACCTAATTAAAATTAAAAACTTACTCACTTTGAAGTAGTTGCCACTACACTTGCTACTAATTCAATCACTGTAAAATGATAATTACTAAGGATTTTTGTTTGGACCCCGAAAATACTAGTGTTAAATAACACTGGAAATGAGGTTTCCATCATGCAATCCTTACCATAACGAAAAGTGGTAGTAGTTGTATGGACTTTTGTATTTTCAAGCAAACAAGTTTTAAAAAGCCCAAAACAGACATTCACTTGTATAATATGGTATTTGTGGGAGAGAAGATGGCATTAATGCACAATCAGTGAGGTGAGTTCTACCATATAGCATCTCAAGTTCCTCCACAGAGGAAATGGAGTTAGCAGACCGCGGTGTCCGCTCCAAGAAAAGACGCAAGCGTTGACAGTGGTTAGTGCAAAGTTTCAGTGCACCGAGCATCACAGCTGGCGACTGATTTGATGAGTTGAGCAGAAAGCAGCTGAGCAAAGATTAATTGTGCTCCCAACCCACAAATTGTGCTACCCACTCACAGAAGTGAGTGGGAGAGTCCATCTTGTTTTGGATTGTCATCGTGTTTAATCGAGTATAGCATGGGAACGACTACAGCCAGATATACTAATCGTACCAACCTCTTTCTAAAAAGTATTATGGTCCGTTGAGTACAGTTATCAAACCTCAATATTAATGACATCTGTTAACTAAAGAACAACAGTGAAGTCAATTGTTTGTTGACTTAGCCGTTATAGAGTGGTATCTAATCACGTGATTAATTTGTGCATCAAATGGCTTGTTAGCAAACGAGTTGCAGGTTTACATTCTCATCTGTCTCTTCCATGTTTACATAAACTTTCATGACCTGATTGCACGATTAATAAATGACTGCATTTAGCATTCATGATTTTACTAGACGTTTTTTTCCTCTGCTAAGTCTTATGTATGTAATTGAACTCTTGTATCAAGTAAAATAAGAATTTACCCTCTTAGAATAACTGGTGTTTCATTCATGAGCTTTTTTCCCCGAGCATGCAGTAGTTAAAAAAACCATTTTAAAAATACTTTGCTTTGTCGATCTTATCCTTACCTATGGTCATGAGCTTTGGGTTATAACCGAAAGGACAAGATCACGGGTACAAGCGGCCGAAATGGGGTTCCTCCTTCGGGTGGCGAGGTTCTTCCTTAGAGATAGGGTGAGAAGCTCAGTCATTCGGGAGCGGCTAACAGTAAAGCTGCTGCTCGTCCACATCGAGAGGAGCCAGATGAGATGTTTTGGGCATCTGGTCAGAATGCCCTCCGGACACCTCCCTGTGGAGCTGTTTAGGGTCACTTCGAATAGTAGGAGGCCACGGGGAAGACCCAGGACACGGTGGAGAGACTATGTCTCCTAGCTGGACTAGGAACGCTTAGGTATCCCCCGGGAAGAGCTGGATGAAGTAACTGGGGAAAAGGAAGGATGGGCTTCTCTGCTTAGGCGGCTGTCCCCACAACCCGACTTTGGATAAGCGGAATAAGATTTTGCTTTGTTTGACTGTAAAACAGAACAGATTTCAGAGCATATGGGAACGATAAGATAAATGCTGCCTTCATGGCTGCCTTAATGCACTGGTTTTCTTAGGCTGAAACCCAATGGCCCCCGATTTTGACGGCGGAATGAAATTATTGGTGTTCATAGCTGTCAATCACGTGTAGCGGTTGTGTACTCTCTCTCTCAGCTGCATTGTTTTTCCCTGCTGCTCCAAGCGGGGTGTGAACCCAGGTCACTGGTGTGAGAGTCCAGCGTCCGGACAACTGACCTAAATGTACAGGCAATCTCCTGCACCGCCAGCACAGACGAGCTTATCGCAAAGGAGATGTATTCATATGCAAAATTATTTTTATATTTGCATTGTTGCTGTTCTATTGAGTAAAACACAATATATATTTTTTTCAAACTGTTTTCAGGGGGGGATATTATTCTTAAAACGTGCCCTATTCACGTTTTAAGAATAAGTCCGATTTCTGGTGGGATTTGGAAATGCATCACACGCCATTCTGCACATACTCACTGCAGGCCTAACTTAATTTGCAGTTTATAGCATGGTGGTTGTAGCAAATCATTTCTCGAGCAAACAGCAACCCATCTAGGACTCAAATAGTAAGGGAATAACTTTAAAGAGTAAGACAACATAATTAATAGTGTATGCTAGACTGTGCTAATTCATTACTGCTGATCATTTCCTGTGATGTAGGAAAATGGTTCCGGGATTCTTGACACTGTTGGAGCCATTGTGGTTGACATGCAAGGTAATGTAGCTGCAGCGGTGTCCAGTGGAGGCCTGGCCATGAAACATCCAGGCAGGGTTGGCCAGGTAATAGCACTTACAGCTTTTAGTGGCATGCCAAAAGTCCATAATCAATATACACTTGTTAGCTATCTGTGTAGACAGTCATGCATGTTGCGTCATATTTGGTTGGCCTTTATAATAACATAGAGAGGGAAAATGATTGCAGCTGGAAAAAATAAACAGTTTGCCTGACTGAAAAAAAAGAAAGTACTCCAACGGGCTTGGGGTCATTGGCAAAGTGAAAGTTTACAGAAATAGAGAATGACGCACAATGACGCAGATTCAAGTTACACCAATCACGGTATTTTATATGCACATTCATTGCAAAACGTCCTGGCAGGTGTTTCACTAAGTTTGTTACTTCAATTTTCATTTGGTTTGTGATTTACAATTCTTCAATATTGTTGTCATGAGCAGTTGCAATATTTTTTTTTTTATTCTGGGAAAGTTGGTATGCCTGAGTGAGGGCCCAACATTGTAAAGCACAAATTTGATGTATTTTCAAAAGAAAATATGCAATGCTTTGATTAAAATAGAGAATATCAAAGTGTCCCATCCCTTGGTGGGACAGCAACTTGAGCTAAATTAAAAACTTTTTTTTAGCTAAACTCATGTTATGTCAAAGGCAAAATGAACTTTTAATTCCTAATCTGAGAATCAACACAGTCTGAGGTGAGCAAAAAACTTGATGAAATATGCTTTAGAAAATGAATTGGTAGTTTTCCAGGGAGTAGGGGAGGCTTCAACTACAGTACCGGTATATTATATAGTCTTGAGGGAAGGGGAGATAAAGTTTTAGAGGCCATATTTTCTTGACTATATATTGTAATTATATACACAAGTATTTGAAAAAATGCTGAAGAGTCAAAGTTAAAGAAACACAAAATGTCTTTCAAAAAAAATGATTTGCTATTTTCTCTTTTTCAGACACATTTAGACATAAACAGTTACATACACAAATACTACAACATACACAAGGTGATTTTGACTTTCAAAACTTCTTTTGTCAGGCTGCTCATTATGGATGTGGCTGTTGGGCTGAAAATGCTTGTAACATGAACCCTTACGCTACAGCAGTCAGTACCTCAGGTATAGTACTCCACATCTTCTTTTCCATTCTACACTGTGCATTAGGGCATACCTATTCTAATGTGTAACAACCACACAAGCCCTACATTTTTTGTTGGAGTCAATAGCAATCAGAACCAGATATTTGGTTTGAGTCTGTTTTTTAGCCCCACTGTGTCAAGTTTTGAAAGGCCCGATAATTCTTTCCAATGACCTCCGACCATTCCTGCTGGCTGAGTGATTCTCATCAGTCACTTCCTCAGATGATTGAGTCATCTTTCTCTTCTCTTTGTTAGTCATCTGCACGCCAGGTGCCTTTTGAGGCTCTTTGAATATGCAATGACATTTGACAAGGGACACCTGCTATGGATAAAAACAGAGCCAGTGCAGAGCAGCATATTGTTGTTAGTTTGCTGTTCCCAGATCCGCAAGCTATCTCAATCTATTCCCCCCGCAATTCAATTCTATATACATTATGTGATGGATGGAGTTTTCCTGTCAACTGTGCTGTTCTGCTTTTTACTTTTTTTTTCTCGATTGTGTCAGAACCGGGAAGACATAGGCAGAATAAGGTGGTGGTTGCTTCTCTTAATTGCAGACATTGGTATCCGAACTAAATATTGAGTTAACTAACTACACCATTTGCTTGATATTAACGGCCGATAAATGCTTTAAAATGTAATATCGGAAATTATCGGTATCGTTTTTTTTATTATCAGTATCGTTTTATTTTTATTTTTATTTTTATTTTTATTTTTTTATTTATTAAATCAACATAAAAAACACAAGATACACTTACAATTAGTGCACCAACCCAAAAAAACTCCCTCCCCCACTCATTCACACAAAAGGGTTGTTTCTTTCTGTTATTAATATTCTGGTTCTTACATTATATATCAATATATATCAATACAATCTGCAAGGGATACAGTCTGTAAGCACACATGATTGTGCGTGCTGCTGGTCCACTAATAGTACTACCCTTTAACAGTTAATTTGACTAATTTTCATTAATTACTAGTTTCTATGTAACTGTTTTTATATTCTTTTACTTTCTTTTTTATTCAAGAAAATGTTTTTAATTTAATTATCTTATTTTATTTTATTAATATTTAAAAAAAGGACCTTATCTTCACCGTACCTGGTTGTCCAAATTAGGCATAATAATGTGTTAATTTCACGACTGCATATATCAGTATCGGTTGATATCGGTATCGGTAATTAAAGAGTTGGACAATATCGGAATATCGGATATCGGCAAAAAGCCATTATCGGGCATCCCTACTTTTAATTGTAGCTTTGTTTAAAAAAATAATTTAAAAAAATGGGCTAGAGTTGCCTGTTCTTTGCTAGCTTCGACTTCAGACATGACGGCGTGGAGCAGTTGGGAGAGTGGCTGTGCCAGCAACCTGAGGGTTCCTGGTTCAATCCCAAACTTCTAGCAACCTTGTCACGTCCGCTGGGTCCTTGAGCAAGACACTTCACCCTTACTCCTGATGGGTCGTCGTTGGGGCCTTGCATGTCAGCTCCCGCTGTCAGTGTGTGAATGTGTGGGTGCATGTGGGAATAGTGTCAAAGCGCTTTGAGTACCTTGAAGGTAGAAAAGCGCTATACAAGTATAACCCATTTACCATTTACATCCAACATGTGAATAAACTAATAATGTATATAACCTAGCCACAAAGTTGCCAGATGTAGTTTTAATTGCAAAGAATAGCCATCCTACAAATTGAAGCGTAGAAGGAATTTTGATGGGGATCAACATCGAAATTCTTCTCACTGGAAATTGTTTTTGTTTTTTGGCTAGACAGGTTACACGAAGACTTATACAATTATTGGACACCTAAAATCTGCCTTAGGTGATCAAAAATGTGAGGTCAATTTAAAGCAATATAGTAAAATAGTTTGATGATATCACAAGATGAGATAACTTTTAACGGGAAAGGACGCTATACTACGCTACATCCACCATCATAGAAGAAGTGTGGCTTGCACTCATTCACATCCATTGATTTTAATGTAATTAACACATAAATGAGCCCAAAGTACATAAGATGACAGTTTGAAAGGGTTTTGAACGCCTTTGAGAATCCATTGATTTTAATGTATTTAAACAAATAAATTAGCCCAAAGTACAAACCCCGTTTCCATATGAGTTGGGAAATTGTGTTAGATGTAAATATAAACGGAATACAATGATTTGCAAATCGTTTTCAACCCATATTCAATTGAATGCACTACAAAGACAACATATTTGATGTTCAAACTCATAAACTTTTTTTTTTTTTGCAAATAATTAACTTAGAATTTCATGGCTGCAACACGTGCCAAAGTAGTTGGGAAAGGGCATGTTCACCACTGTTACATGGCCTTTCCTTTTAACAACACTCAGCAAACGTTTGGGAACTGAGGAGACACATCTTTTAAGCAGGGGCGTCCATGGTAACGTTGCTTGGATGGCAACATATGTTGCTCCAAAACCTGTATGTACCTTTCAGCATTAATGCCGCCTTCACAGATGTGTAAGTTACCCATGTCTTGGGCACTAATACACCCCCATACCATCACAGATGCTGGCTTTTCAACTTTGCGCCTATAACAATCCGGATGGTTCTTTTCCTCTTTGGTCCGGAGGACACGACGTCCACCTTTTCCAAAAACAATTTGAAATGTGGACTCGTCAGACCACAGAACACTTTTCCACTTTGTATCAGTCCATCTTAGATGAGCTCAGGCCCAGCGAAGCCGACGGCTTTTCTGAGTGTTGTTGATAAACGGTTTTATCCTTGCATAGAGTTTTAACTTGCACTCACAGATGTAGCGACCAACTGTAGTTACTGACAGTGGGTTTCTGAAGTGTTTCTGAGCCCATGTTTTGATATCCTTTACACACTGATGTCGCTTGTTGATGCAGTACGGCCTGAGGGATTCTCTGAACCCTTTGATGATATTACGGAGCGTAGATGGTGAAATCCCTAAATTCCTTGCAATAGCTGGTTGACAAACTTTTTTTCTTAAACTGTTCAACAATTTGCTCACGCATGTGTTGACAAAGTGGTGACCCTCTCCCCATCCTTGTTTGTGAATGACTGAGCATTTCATGGAATCTACTTTTATACCCAATCATGGCACCCACCTGTTCCCAATTTTCCTGTTCACCTGTGGGATGTTCCAAATAAGTGTTTGATGAGCATTCCTCAACTTTATCAGTATTTAATGCCACCTTTCCCAACTTCTTTGTCACGTGTTGCTGGCATCAAATTCTAAAGTTAATGATTATTTGCAAAAAAAAAAAATGTTTATCAGTTTGAACATCAAATATCAGAATCAGAATCAGAATCAGCTTTATTGTCATTACGCAAGGTAACGAGATTGAGGCCATTCCATACAGTGCGATGTGTGCATGCTAGAAAAACAATGTGCAAATATATAAAAATATAAAAAATGTAGAAGTGCAATGAATATGGTGTAAAATGAATATATACATGAAAAAAACAAAAACAAAAACAGGGTGGTTGGTGGAATGGGTTATTGCACCGAAGAGAAGGCAGTTATGAGGGACAATGGGGCAGTCCGTTCAGGATGGTTATGGCCCTGGGGAAGAAGCTGTTCTTTAGCCTGTTTGTTTTGGTTTTAATGCACCTGTAGCGCTTCCCAGAGGGCAGCAGGTGGAACAGGTCAGAGCCAGGGTGGGTGCTGTCCTTGATGATGGCACTGGCTCTGTTGAGGCAGCGGGAGGTGTAGATGTCCGTCAGAGAGGGGAGAGGGCGGCCGATGATCTTCTGAGCCGTCTTGACCACTCTTTGCAGCCTCTCCCTGTCTGCTGCAGTGCAGCTGCCGTACCATACCGTAATACAGTAGGTCAGCAGGCTCTCGATGGACGAGCGGTAGAAGGTCAGCAGCAGGTCAGGCTTCAGGTTGTACTTCCCGAGGACTCTAAGGAAGTGTAGCCGCTGCTGAGCCTTCTTGATGATTGATGTGGTGTTGACTGTCCAGGAGAAGTCATTAGAGATGTGGACTCCAAGGTACCTGAAGGTGTGGACCCTCTCTACACGCTCGCCGTTGATGTAGAGGGGGGCAGGGTCGGTGCTGCTCCTCCTGAAGTCGACGATGATCTCTCTGGTCTTGCTGGTGTTGAGAGCGAGGTTGTTCTCTGAAGACCAGGCCGTCAGCTTCAGGACCTCCTCTCTGTAGGCAGCCTCGTCACCCCTGGAGATGAGCCCGACCACTGTGGTATCGTCGGCGAACTTGACGGTAAGGTTGTCACTGTGGGCCGGACTGCAGTCATGGGTGTAAAGGCAGTAGAGGAGGGGGCTCAGCACACAGCCCTGTGGGGAGCCGATGCTCAGCGTGCGGGAGGATGAGAGGTGCGGGCCAAGTCTCACATTCTGGGGTCGGTCCGTTAGGAAGTCCCTTATCCAGGCGTTTGTGAGAGGGGGGAGGCCAAGAGTGTCCAGTTTATTGCAGAGTCTGTCCGGGATTATTGTATTGAAGGCAGAGCTATAGTCCACAGAGAGCATCCGGACGTAGCTCTGCTGCTGCTCCAGGTGGTTCAGAGCAGAGTGGAGAGCAACGGCGATGGCGTCCTCTGTGGACCTGTTCGCCCGGTATGCGAACTGGTGGGGGTCGAAGTCTGGAGGGATATGGTCCTTGATGTGCTGGAGAACAAGTCGCTCGAAGCACTTCATGATTACCGGAGTGAGGGCCACTGGTCGGTAATCATTCAGGCTGGTGATGGGAGACTTCTTCGGCACCGGGATTATTGTAGATGACTTCAGGCAGGATGGGATGACTGCCTGAGCCAGGGAGAGGTTGAAGATCCTGGTGAGGGGGGGAGCGAGCTGGTGGGCGCACGTCCTGAGCACCTTTCCAGGTACTCCGTCTGGTCCGGTAGCCTTCCTGGGGTTCACAGCCAGGAGCACTCGTCTGACACTGTGCTCCTGTACAGTGAGTGGAGTGGCGCCGGAGCCCGGTGGGGGCGGGGGCAGGGCTGGAGCAGATGAGTGTCGCTGGGGGGTTTCGAAACGGGCAAAGAAACAGTTACCGTATTTTCCGCACTATAAGGCGCACCTAAAAACCACAAATTTTCTCAAAAGCTGACAGTGCGCCTTATAACCCGGTGCGCTTTATATATGGATAAATATTAAGATTCATTTTCATAAAGTTTAGGTCTCGCAACTACGGTAAACAGCCGCCATCTTTTTTCCCCGTAGAAGAAGCGTGCGGTGCATGCTGGGATATGTGACGTTTCATTTCCATTTGTGTGTTTATGTAAAGACCCCAAAATGGCTCCTATTAAGTGTGTTGTCTGTCTAATTATAAATAATGCAGACGAGGCGTGTTAACTGAGTTCTCAACGTTTACTCACAGCGTGCTCATAACCACATTCTAACTCCCAGCATACAACGCTTCTCAGGGCTACCGCGCATGCTCGTAACTATCGTTGCATGCTGGGTAGTGTAGTTGTTATATTTGCTAGCTCATAACAGCACATTGAGAGACACGCTTACGCGCTTAATTCAATACTCGCCGTCATTCCGGGTGGATTGACAAAAGACCTCCAGCCGCTAGATATTGGTGTCAACAGGGCATTCGAAGCTAGACTGCTAACTGCGTGGGAACAGTGGATGACAAAGAAGCGCGCGGTGCATGCTGGGATATGTGACGTTTCATTTCCATTTGTGTTTATGTAAAGACCCCAAAATGGCTCCTATTAAGTGTGTTGTCTGTCTAATTATAAATAATGCAGACGAGGCGTGTTAACTGAGTTCTCAACGTTTACTCACAGCGTGCTCATAACCACATTCTAACTCCCAGCATACAACGCTTCTCAGGGCTACCGCGCATGCTCGTAACTATCGTTGCATGCTGGGTAGTGTAGTTGTTATTTTTGCTAGCTCATAACAGCACATTGAGAGACACGCTTACGCGCTTAATTCAATACTCGCCGTCATTCCGGGTGGATTGACAAAAGACCTCCAGCCGCTAGATATTGGTGTCAACAGGGCATTCGAAGCTAGACTGCTAACTGCGTGGGAACAATGGATGACAGAAGGCGAACACACCTTCACTAAGACGAGGAGGCAGCGCCAGACGACGCCAACATCTGCCAGTGGATCGTAAATTTGCCCAACTTTTCACTTCGGACACCGAAGACGAAGGATTTACGAATGAAGAATAACTTCAGAAAGTGAGCGCTATGTATATTTTGTGTGTTGTGACATTAACGTTCGAGCAACATTATGTTGCTATTGCTCTGCACTATTTTGAATTTTACTATGTTTGTGATTGCACATTTGCGTACATTTTGGGAGTGAACAGAGTTGTTAGAACGCTGGTTTTTAATATATTATTAAAGTTTGACTGACCTATCTGACTGTTTTTTTGACATTCCCTTTAGCGCAGCGTAGGCGCGGCTTATAGTCCGGGGCGGCTTATTGGTGGACAAAGTTATGAAATATGCCATTCATTGAAGGTGCGGCTAATAATCCGGTGCGCCTTATAGTGCGGAAAATACGGTAAGCTCCTCTGCCAGTGTCGCACTCTGATCCGCAGTTGTCATATTGCAGCCTCTGAAGTTCGTGATGTCATGAATGCCCCGCCACACCTCCCGTGAGTTTTTGCTGGACAGATGGGACTCTATGCACCTCCTGTGGTCCGCCTTTGCTTTTTTAATCCCTCTCTTCAGGTCGGCTCTAGCAACACTGTACAGTGCCCTGTCCCCTGACCTGAAGGCTGCGTCGCGGGCCCTGAGGAGTGTGCGGACCTGGCTGGTCATCCAGGGTTTCTTGTTGGGGTAAACCCGGATGGTTTTTTCCACAGTCACATTCCCGATGCAGAACTTTATGTAGTCCAGCACCGTTCCTGTGGCTGTCTCCAGCTCCTGTTGTTGGAAGAGGTCCCAGTCTGTGTGTTGGAAGCAGTCCTGAAGTTTGGGGAGTGCATCGTCAGGCCAGGTCATAACAGTCTTTGTGATAGGCCTGGCCTGGCGTCTGATGGGGGTGTAGGTAGGAGAGAGCAGGAGGGAAAGATGGTCTGACTGTCCAAGCTGGGGGAGGGGTGTAGCTCTGTACGCGTGCTTTATGTTGGTATACACGTGGTCCAGGGTGTTCTTGCCCCTTGTAGAACACTTCACGTGCTGGTAGAACTTAGGGAGTACAGTCTTCAGATTGGCCTTATTAAAATCCCCTGCTATGATATGAACACCGTCGGGGTGGGCCCGCTGCTGTTCGTTGACGGTGTTCAGCAGAAGAGAGAGCGCTGTGTTTACTTTGGCGTCCGGTGGAATATACACAGCCGTGATGATAACAACAGACAGCTCTCTCGGGAGAAAAAAAGGCCGACATCTAACAGACATGTACTCCACGTCCGGGCAACAGTGCTGTTTAGTGATTGTCCCGTTGTTGCACCAGTTCTCATGCACGTAGATACAGAGCCCCCCTCCTCTGCTCTTACCGGAGTCCTTAGTTCTGTCCCGGCGGAGCAGAGTGCGTCCGGCTAGCTGCATGCTAGCATCGGGTATTTCCGGGTGAAGCCAGGTTTCGGTGATAATCATAGCACAACAGTCCCGAACATAGCGGTTTCCAGCAAGTTGTAACTCCAGGTCGTCCATCTTCTGTACAAGGGATCTGGCATTAGAGAGGAACAGGCTCGGTAGAGGTGGCTTGTGGGGTTGTTTCCTAAGCCTGAGCAAGACGCCGGACCTGCGGCCACGCTTCTGCTTCCTCTCCCTCCTCCGTCTGCGCCGTCTCCCAGACCCGACAACAAACCAGAACAACAAACCACGGAGAGCCCTGTGCTCTCGCTATGTCATCTGGGATGTTGTGCTCGTGGTGAAAGTCGCTCGAAACAGATATCTGGTGCGAGTTACCGATATCCAAGAGTGACTGGCGGGTGTACCGGGTGTTTGCAGTACAGGTGGTGCACAAAAGGAAAAAAAACATGAAGAAAAGAAGGAAGAAAGAGCACTGAAATGGAGAGCCGTAAGCCGCTGCGTCTGTGCGCGCCGCCATCTTGGATTTATGTTGGTTATGTTGATAATATGTTGGTTTTGTAGCATATTCGAATATGAGTTGAAAATGATTTGCAAATCATTGTATTCCGTTTATATTTACATCTAACACAATTTCCCAACTCATGGAAACGGGGTTTGTACCTAAGATGACAGTTTGAAAGGGTTTTGAATGCCTTTGAGTAAATATAACTACAAGGCTTTCTTTCTTTTATGCCGATGTTATGTTCATCCAGTATCAAATATGATAAAGTGTAAATTTACTACTGTATTTCCACCACATCCTCTCATTTCCTTATAATGTGGCCACGTCTCTGGTGTTGGCTAAAAAAATATTTCCTAAGGGGGCACGTAAGTAGATGGAGCGCATTGTGTGTTCCAGTACATCACCTGGTTTTAATTTCCCTGCATGAAAGCCAGTCCCATCAAAAGAACCAGGAAAAACAATCGTTTTCATCCTGACATAAGGGAAGCATGAGCCTCACCCTCTGTCACCCTTCCTTACTCAGTAACCCCGCCTAACTTCTATTTTGCTGCATGTTGTTTTGTTATATGTCACTTAAGCTGTACATTTGTGTATCCACTAAATTGTTTACTTTGTTGTGGTCCTTGAGCGAAAAGCCTGCGTATGTCAGTGTTCACTTTCGCTGCTGCTCCTGCTGCTGCTGGCTGTCTCAGATTCCTTGTGGGCTTTTCCCCTGTGTGATTCTTGTGGGGCTGCAACTCTAGTTCAACCGTGTTTGTGCCGCTGTTATAACCACTTCTTGTGCGCTTTACAATTATACACAACAAAGGACCCAGTACCTGGCCAATCTGACCTTTTAACTCTCAGTAGAAAATAACTTGATGCTCCAGGCATCTGGTTTCCACAGTTGCAGACCTGTATTTAGTTTTGTTGTAGACTCTTGATATTTTACGGTGCTTACAAAAAAGTGTTAAAGCATTACGCAAGTGTTGACAACACAGCAATGTTGTTACACTCCTTTCTACCACATGCATGAATTTTGTTTTTCAGTCTTGTCAGTTATGATCAAACATTACAAGTTCGGAAGGACCACCTTCAAAATGTCTATATATATATATATATATATATATATATATATATATATATATATATATATATATATATATATATAATATATATATATATATATATATATATACCGTATTTTTCGGACTATAAGTCGCAGTTTTTTTCATCGTTTGGCCGGGGGTGCAACTTAAACTCAGGAGCGACTTTTGTTTGAAATTATTACCACATTACCGTAAAATTTCAAATAATATTATTTAGCTCATTCACGTAAGAGAGTAGACGTATAAGATTTCATCGGATTTAGCGATTAGGAGTGACAGATTGTTTGGTAAACGTATAGCATGTTCTATATGTTAGTTATGACTGACTCTTGCCATAAAATGTTACGTTAACATACCAGGCACGTTCTCAGTTGGTTATTTATGCGTCATATAACGTACACTTATTCAGCCTGTTGTTCACTATTCTTTATTTATTTTAAATTGCCTTTCAAATGTCTATTCTTGGTGTTGGGTTTTATCAAATAAATGTTCCCAAAAAATGCGACTTATACCCCAGTGCGACTTATAGTCCGAAAAATACGGTATATATATACCGTTATATGTATGAATAAAAAGCACACCTGCTACATGTTTCCTGTGCGACTTATACTCCGGCGCAACTTACAGTCCGAAAAATACGGTATATATATATATATATATATATATATATATATATATATATATATATATATATATATATATATACCGTTATATGTATAAATAAAAAGCACAACTGCTACATGTTTTCATAAAAGTTATAAAGATTGTAATGTGAGACATTTGTGCAAGCTCCCTGTGCTTTTTTGAGATCCTTTGCTTAAAGTCTTTGCACTTTGTTTCTGTTTGCTTCCTTGGATGTGATGCCATACCACATGCAGCAACAGCTTCAAAATAATTCAGCACTTTTGGAAAGAATTGCATGTTCACACTTTATACAAGTTATCCTGCAGATTTGGTTAGCTATAATTTAAGAATAAGAAAATAAACAATGTGGTCGACTTTACAGATAAAGTTGTTAGTGTTATATTTGGCAGCCGGGTCACTCATGCTCACCCACATCTGTTTTCATTTAATTTCCCTGCTGTGAGCCAGTTGTGCCCTTGTAATAACAGTAATAATTATTCTTACATGTTTACCTATCATATTCATACTTTTGTGTGCTTACATAAGATTCCAGTTTACACAGTTTGCAAAAGCCCCTCTTGTAGATGCATTGAACTTTACCAAAAATAATGCAGTGTGCATGTGTTGGTCCAGCCTTGTTTTAACACTTTCAGTGGTGTGTTTGTGTCTCTTGCAGGCTGTGGTGAGCATCTGATTCGCACCATGCTAGCACGGGAATGCTCTGCGGCCATGCAGTCGAAAGATGCTCATCAAGCATTGCTCGAGGCTATGCAAAACAAGTTCATCAGTGAGTTGAATTTTAATTTCACAGAAATGCTGGCCAAGAATGTGTTTGTGAAAAACACAATGATGTTCTGGTAGGATTACTAAACAGTTGTAACGAACAGATGTTGATTGCACCCATTTGGAAGACCACAGTCAGAAGAAAAGTTGGATAAATCTTGCTGCTTTAACTTGGCCCACAAATTCTTCATACGTCAAAGTTGACAGTCGAAGATTATTTGAGATGTTGTTGTTAAATGTTTAGTTGAAGATTTTATTTGTTTTATTCTTTGAAGGGTTTTTCCTTAGAATTAGGGCTGTCAAAATTAACGAGTTAACTCATGTGATTAATCACAAAAAAGTATTGCACTAATCATGTACACACTTAGATTAATCATGACATTTATTTTGCGCGTACAACCTCTTCAACTAACTGCTATACAGTCAGTGATCAGCTCAATGCATATGTCAGTAAAACAAAATGAGTGAGGAGACTCCGAGTGGTGTGCTCGCTCTCAAATTTCAATTCAAAATACAGCCCTGAACACTCGCTCTCAAATTTCAATTCAAAATACAGCCCTGAAGAACTTTGTATAAAACTGTTACCAAGTTTTGTGAAAATAATGACATGCATTTAAGTAAAACAAACAAAAAAAACATTCCTGTATGACAAAAATCAATTCCTCTTATCTGCTACAAACACGCTTCTCCCCGCATGCTTCCGCCTTTTCTGCCCTTTAAGGCCCCCACCTTGCCGGTCCCACACAGCGCAAATAATTATGGGAGATGTAGTTCTATATTCAGTCCGGCCAATGCAAAAGCGCCAGAAAAAACTACTCACTAAATTTTTGTTTTACACCGTCACACGTCACGGCATTACTGTGAGGATTTTGAAACTACAATACCTCGGTATCTACAATACCGTTAGAATTCTACTTACCTGTTGGCACCTGTTTATTTGTATTTGGGATCCCCATACCACCAGAAAATCCTAATTTATACCATAGCAGCGTGGCAGAGATATTAATAAAAAAATGTTCCATGGAAAAATGAGCCGTTTGGAATTTGAAACAATTGTGCAGGTCTTTTTTAAACAAATTTTAATCATTCAAGTGAGTAATCACATGTGATTATTCATGATTAATCCAAATTCCAAAATGTGATCAATCTGATTTAAAAAAAAAAACAACTAATCATTTGACAGCCCTACTTAGAATGTATAGTTTATTATTCCTGTAGCTCTGTCATCACCATCTGTTACACTGGTACATTTGGACTAGTACCAGTTTAAGTGAATTCAGCTGTTCTCTCTATCATTTTAAACATCCATCCATCCATCTTTTTCCGCTTATCCGAGGTCGGGTCGCGGAGGCAGCAGCCTAAGCAGGGAAGCCCAGACGTCCCTCTCCACAGCCACTTCGTCCAACTCTTCCCGGGGAATCCCGAGGCGTTCCCAGGCCAACCGGGAGACATAGTCTTCCCAGCGTGTCCTGGGTCTTCCCTGTGGCCTCCTACCGGTCGGACGTGCCCTAAACACCTCCCTAGGGAGGCGTTCGGGTGGCATCCTGACCAGATGCCCGAACCACCTCATCTGGCTCCTCTCGATGTGGAGGAGCAGTGGCTTTACTTTGAGCTCCTCCCGGATGGCAGAGCTTCTCACCCTATCTCTAAGGGAGAGCCCCACCACCCGGCGGGGGAAACCCATTTCGGCCGCTTGTACCCGTGATCTTGTCCTTTCGGTCATAACCCAAAGCTCATGACCATAGGCAAGTATGGGAACGTAGATCAACCGGTAAATTGAGAGCTTTGCCTTCCGGCTCAGCTCCTTCTTCACCACAACGGATCGATAAAGCGTCCGCATTACTGAAGACGCCACACCGATCCGCCTGTCGATCTCACAATCCACTCTGCCCTCACTCGTGAACAAGACTCTGTGGTTACTTGAACTTTTCCACTTGGGGCAGGGTCTCCTCCCCAATCCGGAGATGGCATTCCACCCATTTCTGGGCGAGAACCATGGACTTGGACTTGAAGGTGCTGATTCTCATCCCAGTCGCTTCACACTCGGCTGCGAACCGATCCAGTGAGAGCTGAAGATCCTGGCCAGATGAAGCCATCAGGACCGCATCATCTGCAAAAAGCAGAGACCTAATCCTGCAGCCACCAAACCAGATCCCCTCAACGCCCTGACTGCGCCTAGAAATTCTGTCCATAAAAGTTATGAACAGAATCGGTGACAAAGAGCAGCCCTGGCGCAGTCCAACCCTCACTGGAAACGTGTCCGACTTCCTGCCGGCAATGTGGACCAAGCTCTGACACTGATCGTACAGGGAGCGGACCGCCACAATCAGAGAGTCCGATAGTATAGAGCTGGTCCACAGTTCCACGGCCAGGATGAAAACCGCACTGTTCCTCCTGAATCCGAGGTTCGACTATCCGGCGTAGCCTCCTCTCCAGTACACCTGAATAAACCTTACTGGGAAGGCTGAGGAGTGTGATCCCACGATAGTTGGAACACACCCTCCGGTTCCCCTTCTTAAGGGAGGAACCACCACCCTGGTGTGCCAATCCAGAGGTACCGCCCCCGATGTCCACGCGATGCTGCAGAGTCTTGTCAACCAAGACAGCCCCACAGCATCCAGAGCCTTAAGGAACTCCTGGCAGATCTCATCCACCCCCGGGGCCTTACCACCGAGGAGCTTTTTAACTACCTCAGCAACCTCATCCCCAGAAATAGGAGAGCCCACCACAGATTCCCCAGAATCTGCTTCCTCATAGGAAGACGTGTTGGTGGGATTAAGGAGGTCTTCGAAGTATTCCCTCCACCGTCCCACAACATCCGCAGTCGAGGTCAGCAGAACACCATCCTCACCATACACGGTGTTGACAGTGCACTGCTTCCCCTTCCTGAGGCGGCGGATGGTGGTCCAGAATCGCTTCGAAGCCGTCCAGAAGTCGTTTTCCATGGCTTCCCCGAACTCCTCCCATGTCCGAGTTTTTGCCTCCGCAACCGCTGAAGCCGCACACCGCTTAGCCTGTCGGTACATGTCTGCTGCTTCCGGAGTCCTATGAGCCAAAAGAACCCGATAGGACTCTTTCTTCAGCTTGACGGCATCCACGACATGCCACAACAGGCACCAACTACCTTGCGGCCACAGCTCCAATCAGCCGCCTCGACAATTGAGGTGTGGAACACGGTCCACTCGGACTCAATATCCAGCACCTTCCTCGTGACATGTTCAAAGTTCTTCCGGAGGTACTCCCCCACCATCGCAGCCATCTCACCACCAGGTGGTGATCGGTAGAAAGCTCTGCCCCTCTCTTCACCCGAGTGTCCAAAACATGAGGCCGCAAATCCGATGACACAACTACAAAGTCAATCATGGAACTGCGGCCGAGGGTGTCCTGGTGCCAAGTGCACATATGGACACCCTTATGTTTGAACATGGTGTTTGTTATGGACAATCTGTGACGAGCACACAAGTCCAATAACAAAACACTCGGGTTCAGAACCGGGCGGCCATTCTTCCTAATCACGTCCTTCCAGGTTTCACTGTCATTGCCAACATGAGCGTTGAAGTCCCCGAGTAGGACTAGGGAATCACCCGGGGGAGCACTTTCCAGTACTCCCTCAAGTGTATCCAGAAAGGGTGGGTACTCTGAACTGCTGTTTGGTGCGTAAGCACAAACAACAGTCAGGACCCGTCCCCCTCCACCCGAAGGCAGAGGGAAGCTACCCTCTCGTCCACTGGGTTGAACTCCAACGTGCAGGCTTTGAATTGGGGGGAAACAAGAATTGCTACCCCAGTCCGTTGCCTCTCACTACGTGCAACGCCAGTGTGGAAGAGAGTCCAGCCTTTCTTGAGAGAACTGGTTCCAGAGCCCTTGCTGTGCGTCGAAGTGAGTCCGACTATATCCAGCCGGAACTTCTCCACCTCGCGCACTAGCTCAGGCTCCTTCCCCCCCAGCGAGGTGACATTCCACGTCCCAAGAGCTATTTTATGTAGCCGAGGATCGGACCGCCAAGTGTCCTGCCTTCGGCTTCCGCCCAGCTCGCATTGCACCCGACCTCTATGGCCCCTCCCATGAGTGGTGAGCCCATTGGAGGGGGGACCCATGTTGCCTCTTCGGGCTGTGCTCGGCCGGGCCCCATGTGGAGAGGCCCGGCCACCAGGCGCTCGCCATCGTTCCCCAACTCTGGGCCTGGCTCCAGAGGGGGGCCCCGTTGAACCGCGTACGGGCGAGGGAAAACTGAGTCTCGGTTGTTGTATTTCCATCGAAGTCTTCGAGCTGCTCTTTGTCTGATCCCTCACCTAGGACCTGTTTGTCTTGGGAGACCCTACCAGGGGGCATAGAAGCCCCCGGACAACATAGCTCCTCTACCACAATAAGGTGGCAGCTCAGAGAGGAGTCATTTTAAACAATGCTCCATAATTCCAAAAATGTTTTTTGTTAAGTATTTGCCTCTGACTGAGACGACATCCCTGTTTTTCTTTAAATCAGCTTTTAAAAGTGTTCTTAATGATATCCTGGACCGTTGAAAGACATCTTTAATTAAAGACATCTTTAATTAAATAATCTACAAATCCAAAAATTTATGGGTGAACATTAAGGCGTTACATAATTTGCTGTTCTGCTATTAACGAGCATTGGCCTTTCAAGTACTGGAATAAATATCATTGTGCATCTAATTACACTTTGCAGAATAGACCGATACACGTTGTGATAAGTCTAGAGCAGGGGTAGGGAACCTATGGCTCTAGAGCCAGATGTGGCTCTTTTGATGACTGCATCTGGCTCTCAGATCAATCTTAGCTGACACTGCTTAACACGATAAGTAATGAATAATTCTGCTGGCAATCAAAGTGTTAAAAATAACCACATATCAACCAGACTACAAAGCCATCAGCAAAACCATGCAGCACCAGAAGTCGCATTAATGGTAAGAAGTATTTCATTTATTATTGGTTAACTTCAGAACAACATTGTTATTAAAAAGAATAAGAGACTCTTTATACTCTAAAAATGTTGTTCTTACTTAAAAATGCACGCATTTAGTTGTATTCAGTGTTAAAAAATATTATACGGCTCTCACGGAAATACATTTTAAAATATTTGGCTTTCATGGCTCTCTCAGCCAAAAAGGTTCCCGACCCCTGGTCTAGAGTGTCCACCTCTAAATTACAGTAATGGACTTCATGATGTGCATTTTTACAAAATGATTTTAGTTAATGCCTTTTATTCACACGCACACGCACACACACACACACACACACACACACACACACACACACACACACACACACACACACTAATATATGTGGGAAACAAGTGGGCATCGAATACCTAAAATGGTAATTGTAAAGTCTTACCTGTTAAATGTAATCGCTAATTTTAATCAGTAATCCTTCAATTCCATGCAGCACATGAATGAGGCATGTTCTCCGTTCGCTCTTGCCACATCCAATATGGCGGTGACATGTACCTATGATTCACCGCTCAATGTGGGTTCTGGGTATAATAGTCTATGCCTCAGTTAGTTTTGTGAAGAATGTCTTTGAAGGTAAAATGTGTCATTTTGTCAATTTGTTGTTCCCTTAGTTTAATAAATGTATTCCTCCCTCAAGGCTCACCTTTTTTGGCCAGTGAAGATCGAGTTTTGGGTGGAGTAATTGTCTTGCGGTGCTGCAGATGTGTGGAACCTCAGCCATCTTCAAATATTCAGGGTGCACTAGGTGAGACATGAAACATTTAATTTCCGACCACATTTTGCCACAAAAGCTAAGGTTAGACAAAAATATTGCTGTTAATATATCAAAATATATATTTGTATATTTTGGACAAAAGGTGTGGTGGTCACTATGGCTTTCTTGACGGGTGGTCCATGTTTTGACTTGCACAATCAGGCTCCAGTTTCACACCCTTCATCTCAGATCTCACGTAGACCTCCCACTATGGAATCAACTGCTAATCTTCAGACAAGCAGAGGCCCTCTGAATATGCCCTATTTTGGCTGATTGTCTTTGTAGATCCAGTTTCTGTACCTGGAGCTTCTAAAAAAGCTTTTCTCTTTTGCATCAGTTGGCATACTTGGTTGTACTATAAACTTAATTTGGTAAATGTTGCTTGACATTCTGAAGTATTGTCATTGTCTGATCAACTATGTGAGTCTTTATAGATCAAAGTAAACATTGTATCAGTCTTTTTATTCATTTTTAAGTTGTTTTTTTTTAATCTGTGTCTTTACAGTGGAGTTTCATTGGAGTCACACCACAGAAAGCATGTGTATTGGCTACATGTCGGCCCAAGATAGCAAAGCAAAGGTGAGCTCTAAATTTAATTGAAATGTAGTTCCTCTGTTCTAGGTATGTAACAATATCAAAATCTCTTGGTTTGATATTGTCACAGTATTGATTGAGGCCATGGTACCATATTATTGTCAAAAAAAAGAAGAAAAAATGGAATAGTGTGTAAAATGAAGTGGCAGGAATGTTTAGGATAAACACACTTACTGTAATTTAACACAAACATAATGCTCAAATGTTTTTATCATATTTATTAGTACGAATATGTATTTTCAAATGCAAAGAATTGTGCGGAAACATACACTGTTCAAAGCAAGTACATAAAAAACAACTTGAAGTGGAGTGTTTTTAAAATGACAATGTAAATATCTGGTGTAACAGATGTATAGCAATGTTCAACACCAACTAAAGTTGCAATGGACTCTATTACTGAATATTCATGGCCTGCGAAAAATTGGGTGGTAATACTTTTACTTTTTGAGAGGCAGTGTCCTCTGCAGTGGACATTTTTTTTAATCATTTTGGATAATGCTGTTTCTCTGAAAATGTAACTTTTAATAATGAAAATACCTAAAAAAAAATCTGTTCAACTTCATTGGCTTTAAATATATTTTCCGGGTGATGTTTTTTTAAGTAGCTTCTCATGTTTCCCATAGTGTGCAATGTCCGCACTTGCACCGGATGCTTTTCTTCCGCAGCGGTGCGCTATGACCCGCTCTGTGTCACCTGAGAAACACTCGAGACGAAGGTAGCTCTTAAGTACACCAACTTTATTACCTCCGCCAAAGAGGTTAGCATCATAACTCACAAAGTTATGGATGAAAATGTTTAGGAAATGTCAATGATTTATTCCGAACATGCATACAATTACAATATTTATCACATATTTACAGTTTCACATTACAGCATGTCTGAAAAGGAGTAGGAAGAAGCACAGCATATTTCATCCCCATTTTCGTATCATAGCAATTACTAAAGACATTTGTTATTACTCATTCTGTAACACAACATTGAATAAATAAATGAGTAGATAAATAACTAGACAAATGAGTAAATAAATCATTATTAAATACATAAATACCAATAAATGAAGTTCTCAAATAAATAGTTAAGTAATGTATGACTCACAATGTGAGATAAATAAGATTATCTCCTTTTATAATAAGCTTTTAAGATAGTTAACAGGATTCTTATTTTTTGTATTTTATGAACACTTTAGTTTGAACGTTTTTATTTAAGTGGGTCATATTAGTACATTGTTTGACCGCTTTGCTTAATCCTGTCCATAATTTATTTCCACATACTGATAGGCTAAAGGTCCTGCAAGTTGTACATATGTACAAATGTTTTAAATTACATTTATCTCTATGGTTATATTTATCCTCTTTTATGGAGAAGAAATGTTGTACATTCATGGGTAGCAGGTTATAGATTGCTTTGTGCATAATTTTAGCTGTTTGCAAATGCACCTAATGAATTTCAAAATGTTTTATTCAATAAATCAAGGGTTTTAATGTTCTAGATAGCCAACGTTATGTATTATTCTAACTGATCTTTTTTTTTTTAACACCGTTAGTGAATGAAGCATACTTTTGTAGTTGTTTTCCCATATTTCTACACAATAATTCATGTTCTCCCCGTGACTGCGTGGGTTCCCTCCGGGTACTCCGGCCTCCTCCCACCTCCAAAGACATGCACCTGGGGATAGGTTGCTTGGCAACACTAAATCGGCCCTAGTGTGTGAATGTGAGTGTGAATGTTGTCTATCTGTGTTGGCCCTGTGATGAGGTGGCGACTTGTCCAGGGTGTACCCCGCCTACCGCCCGATTGTAGCTGAGATAGGCTCCAGCACCCCTCGTTACCCCAAAAGGGACAAACGGTAGAAAATTGATGGATGGAACTCAGATATGGTAACATTAGCAAGCAGTAGAGAATATGGAGTGATTTTGGTCCAGTACATATTATAAATTTTTATTCATTATCACTTTATGTTGTGTATTTTTATGAGATTTCCACATCATTTTAACATCTATTATTACACCCAAAAATGCGGTTTCTTATACGCTTTCAATGTCTGCTCTATCTATTTGTGTTTGTGTTTGACTTTCCTTTCTGTTACCAAAGTGCATTATTTTAGTTTTACTGAGATTCAAAGATGGCCTGTTATTGGTGAAACATCTATTTAATTTATTAATTTCTTCTATTATTATTTGTATTAGCTTCTGTGTTTTCTCCTGAACAAAGCATGGTTGTGTAATTTGCAAATAGGGCTAACTTTAAGTTCTTTGTAACTTTGTATAGATCTCTGGGTATGCCACAAGATATTTTTAGCGCTGTGGGTGTATGTTTGCCTAGTTTCACATATTGCTTTCTGTTAGTTAAGTATCTTCTTACCCAGTTCAGGATCAACCCTCTGATACCATACTGTTCGAATGTTTTAATTAAGATATTAGGATTGTGTCAAATGCTATTGTTCAATCCATAAACATGGCTGCTGCACATTGTTGACCATCTACTGCATTGATAATCTCTTCCGTTATTTCGATTAATACCATAGATGTTGAGATGTTGGCTATGTACTGTATGCGTATTGGTTGTCTGCAAGTGTTCCACTGGTGTTTGTCTTCAGACTTATAAATCGGTTCAACTTTTGCTATTTTCATTTTGTTTGGGAATTTGCCTGTTTGAAATTATAGGTTACTGATGTGCGTAAAAGGTTCTGAAATCTCTTCTATAACCTTTTTGATCATTTTCATATAAATTCCATTGCAATCAGTTGAGGTCTTTGATTTACATGTATTCACAATTTTTATTATTTTCTCTTCTGTCACGTCTCTGAGGAACATTGAGTTGGGGTTTCTGTCTATAGTGTCTTTCAAGTCCTCCAAAGATCTGCGATCTAAAATGTGTTCCTCCAGATTTGGTCCAATATTTACGAAGTAGTTATTAAAATTTTCAACTCCTTTGTTCATGTTGTTATTTTTTACATTTCCGTGTGAGAAGTATTTACGGTAATCCTTAACACCATTTTTCAATATGCTATTTCTGATGCCCCATGTTGGTCTCGTTTTTGTTTCTGTCTAATAATTCACTGTAATTTTTTTTCCTGCATGTTCGTAAGATTCTGGCGAGCTTGTTCTTATACGTATTTTCTGCCTCTATAGATCTTTGTGTGATAAATGTGATGATCACAAGGCATCATGAAAGTATAAAAAAAAATTACCATATGTTATGTCTACATCATTTTCACTGTGGACATTGTCCCAATTTTGTTCTCTCAGATGATTCTTAAAAGCATTCATGCTCTCTGCATCGTCTTCAAAAAATTGTTTTCTATTCTTGTTCTTCTTCCTGTAGTTTCCGTTATAAATTGTGAAGACTGGAAGATGACCACTGATGTTAGTTATTAGCAGACCCCTACTCACTGCTCCCCTCACCTCCCAGGGGGTTGAACAATGGGATGGGTCAAATGCAGAGGTTAATTTCACCACACCTAGAGTGTGTGTGACAATCATTGGTACTTTAACTTTAACTTTTGGTAGTATTATCATAATCATTGGTAAACATATTACCAATAAGTGTGGCGCAGTGTCCTTTGATGCTGTTTGGTCTTGAGATTGTAGGATATAAACTCATGCTATACATTGTTTTGTTTATATGAAGGCATCAATGGTCTTTTTCTTATTAGCGTTCAATGTTGCAGTCTCCACATAAGAAAATTAAATTTTTATTGATTTTGGTGAAGGTTGCCTTGATCCTCAAACATTTCAATACTTGACTTAGATGTTCTATACATAGAGCTAATCAATACAACTTTGTTTGTTTTTTATCACATATTGTAATGGTTATGCATTTTAAGATATTAATTGCAAATAACATGGTTTTTACTACATTGTTGTTCGGATTCTTCATCACGTGCATCACTACTACTCATTTGTTCTTGTTGGTAATGTTGATGTAATTTAGTTCATATCCTTCCAGATGAAAATCTGTTCCCTTTTCTATCATCGATCCATGTTTCAGAGATAGTGACCACTTTGAACGGATCATTCAATTTAAAAAAAAAATGCTGCCTGTTGTTGTAGTTTGCATACAAGCCTCTACAGTTGAAATAAATACTTGACAGTTTGTTGTCAGATTTAATGTTGCTATCATATTGTTCATCTGTGTAATAAAAACAATTATTACTGATGTGGAAGAATACATTTGTATCTGGATCAATATAATTATCCAATTCCATCCAGACCTTTATGATATGTTGTAGAAAGTTTTTTAGTTCTATATTTTCCTGTTGAGAAATCTTTTGTTACTTTTTGAATGTCCCTGAGTGTAGATTGATTTGCTGCTAAATCCAGGTCTTCTTCAATGTTTTTTTTTTAACATAGCAGTGTTGATATTGAAGGTAGATGTTTGTTTTCCGTCAGATTCCATTGTCGTTGTCAAAGCGTTGTACGCTTTAATATTTGTCTCGGTCCTTCATGTCTTTGACAAGTACTCTTGCTTCTGGACCTTCATTGAGCTTGAAGTAAATTTTGCAGTTTGCGCTCCAGCTTCCCTGTATTTTACCCTGCTTCTTAAGTCGCGTGCTTTCTTGGCGATGTCAGCATTGTGTTTAAAAAGGTTCTCGTTCAATTACTCATTTGTACCCATCAATCAATCAATCAATCAATGTTTATTTATATAGCCCTAAATCACAAGTGTCCCCGTCAGTTTCTTTCTCTCTTTCAGCAATGCAATTTTGGATTTCCTGTTGGCGAGCTTCACGATAATGACTGGCATGGTGGGGGTGGTGTTTCTTCCATTCAGTGGGATGCACGCGTTGGTGGTGTTAATATCGACATACATTTTCTTTGATTGTAGAAAGTTGACCACTTGTTGCTCTGTTGTAGCAGTATCCATTTCATCTGGTTCTCGTCTGTTGTCAACTGCTCATGCATACGATCGAGGAGTGATGCGCAGCCCTTCAATGATGATAGTCGGTCATATATACTGATCCATCTCTTCTTTGATATTCTCCATCTTTCCCTCCATTTTCTACCGCTCCACCTATCCATCCATTTTTCTACCGCTTGTCCCTTTCGCCCTCTCATTGCAGGGCCAACATAGATAGACAGACAAAATTCACGCTCACATTCACACGCTCGGGCCAATTTAGTGTTGCCAATCAACTGCATGTCAGACAGGTGTTATTTTGCACACATACAAAACCAGTCTTAAGAGAAGCAACATAGAATTTGCAGTTTTCTTGTTATGATAGAATATACATTCAATGACAGCGTACGCTAATTATCCAAATCGCTATCATTAGCTAACGACACCCAAAGCTAATGTGCGTGTTCGTGTTACATGCGTACCTTGTTACCTCATTACATCCTAGATGTCATAAACTGGCATGTTGTGAAGTGTTTGCGATTCGAAATATGCGGAGGACCTCAGGCACAGTGCAGTTGAGATTATTCTTTACTTCAATACACAAGGCAACAATATTATAAACTGGGTGCTAGTTTAGCGTTTAAGATTAGAGTAAGAAAACGTACGTAGCGTGAAACTAACAACAAAACCAACAAACAAACCGTCTGTAGCGAACAGCGAATAATGGACCAGCGAATAATGGACCAGCAACTAAAAAACGGCGAAAACAGCAGATTATATTAGGAGCAGAAACAGTTGAGGACGCTAATCAATAAACAGAAAGCAGGTGCGGCTAATCAGCCACCTAGCAACAAGAAAACGTAAACAAGGGAGCAAACGAGCATTGAAAACATAACAAGCCACTATACTAAGAAGAATAATACTCAACACAAACAGACTCTAACCTGGTGTGACAAATCATAACACTAGAAGACATAAGAAAGCGGGATATAGCGCTTAAAATAAATTGGAAAGTTAGCGCCTTTAAAACATGTTTATGGTGAAAAGAAAAAATTAAGTGTACTTTGTAACAGAGTTGAGACATATTTAAGTGACGATCAAATCGAATCGTGATTAATCAATTTAGAACCTTTTGAATCAAAATCGAATCGATTTAGGAAATTCGCCATGATACCCGGTCCTCGTGATGGGTACTGTATAATTTGTAAGGTCATACCAAACAGATAACGGTACTTAACAAAACCATAGGTTGTACTCAAAAAAGAAAAGTCTGTGCAGTATGAAATTGTGTTGGGGAAAGCCATACAACAGACAACACTTACCTAAACATCTAAAAACATACAAAGAGTTTCCATAGCAACATTATACAAAGTAACAGTGAGTCCTCTCAATGGCAGACATTTGGCAGCAGTTTGATATTTCCAGATGTTCTGTTCATGCTCCTCTATAGAAGCACGAAGACACATCCAAGGCTGAGGAGCAGCAAATACACAGAGCAGCAAAGGAAATACACACATCCCTTGGAATTACCACTATGTCTTGCAGTGCATTCATCTTAGAAACCTGTTAGTACACTCAAACAGTTTGTCTGCTACATGAGTAACACATATTTCTTGTCACTGACAGCAAGTTTTGAACAGAGTTTGATAGGGATGTGAAAATAATTATTTACAGTAAAGTGAGAGTGCAGAGGAGGCTCCTTGTTGAGTGAGGGTCACAACTCATTAATTGTGCATTTGATTGAGGGTCCACCTGGTTAATGCTTAACTTAGAACGCAAATACTCATTTGAAGCTTTTTTCCCAAGCTGCATGTTTGTTTTAGTCGGCTCGGTGCATTCATTGTTGGTGTGTGAAGCGTTTTCGTATAAATACTTATTTGCATTTCAATAACATTTTGGCTTTCAAGAAAAATTAAAAGTAAACTTAGTGTGCTTTAATTTAGGAGCTTTTCCAACAACATTGTAGTAATATTGCAGCTTCATGGCATTGAGTATTGCTCACACACTGATTTGTTTGGCTAATATATCTCTGTCACACTGAATGAAGAGAGGCCACTGTTGCTCAACTTTGGCTCAGATTTCAAAGCGTTGTGTGCTCTGTCCTGCTGAGCACCGACCCACCCCTCCTCACTTTCTTTGTCTCATGGTAAATCTGTCGTGATACGTCCCCCCACTCAGACTTTACCTGCATTCAGAGTATCAAAACATTTCTTCAAACTACAAAATACATTCTGCAACTTAATATATATAGTGTAACATTTCCAAATGGCTGGTTAATTGCGTAATAGAACCATGCATAGTTGGAGTTGTAGCATAGATGATAGTTTTAGTAATTCATTACATTTGCATGATAAGATAATTCCCATCATTTCCATTCAACAACAATTAACTTAACTGCCCCAGAAACCCAATGTGCCGTTAAACACTAATAGAGCAACAAGTTGAAGGAGAGAGGCTGCAAAACTTGCATGCATCTGTTTCTTTCACCATCTGCATACCAGAGCAGCTGGCTGTTCAGTCGTTCAAGCCAACATTATGGGCGCAAAACAAAACTTGAGCTTTTGGTCTCGGCTGGGCCTTTAAACACTGCCAACACATTCTCTACTGAATTAATGCCAAAGTGAAGGGCATCTGTTTCCTCAACAGTCTTAAGTCAAGAAAGGGGAGATTTAAAAATGTTCTGTCTGTCAAATACTCCTAATGATACATACAGCTTCATAAAGTATACATACAGCTTCATAAAGTATGCTCATGATGTTGGACAGTTGTTCGATGACGATGTGGTCAAAGGTGTTTGAAGAAGCCTTGGTGGGTAAGGGTTGCACGATTAATCGATATCGAATCGCCATCAAGGTGTTAATTAGTGCAAGAGGCTGAGTTTTTTTCTTCTCTGCTGTCACCGGCATTTGAGTGACAGACATGTTTGCCAATCAGAATTGTTGAGCCTCGCCTTTTTGCCTGCTGGTCATTTCAGGGTTTCCGTGGAGCATTAAAAAGCATTAAAATTAATCAAACTGATTTTGCAAAAAATGTAATGGCATTAAAAAGCATTAAATGCGATGTCCAGAGGCATTAAAAATTTTTATAAAATTGTAAGACTTGAAACGATGAATGAAAATTCACTTCGAAACATAACGGTCATCGATAAATTGCAACATCTGTCTGTATATTTATTTTCTTCGGCTCTGGCTTTCAGACTGGATACAAAAGGAGGCGAGAAACGCTGCCTCCATAGCGGAAACTCTGTGACATTATGTCATGTAAATGAGGAAGCTGAGCTTGTTTCATACACGACTAATTTATTTCAGTTGTCTCCAGCTCAACAAGCAAGCGATAACTTGGCTAACTAATTAGCAACTAATTGACACAGGCACCTCACGTGACTTACGGGCCTCTGATGGACAACCAAGAAAATTCTCATAACAGACCACAACTCTTATTTTCTGACTGCTAGGCCTTGGCGAGAATGAGGACTCAAGTGCAGAAGGGTGACGATTTTTCAACAGTTTTCTTTGAAATCTCTTTGGACAGAGTGATTAAAACAAAATGGCTCTAAAATCTATCTTTGATGTATTAGAGTAACAAAAGATATATAGCATAGGGCATACAGCAATAAACGGAAAATCACTCCATAGGGAGGAAAAAGGCAATAACAAAATTCTACACGGATCTAATAACAAAATAACAACAATCTAGGATTAGCTACAAAAAAGGTAAATCACTCATGCAGAGGAGGAGACAAGAAACTATAAACAGAAAGTACGCTATAAAGAGCTGAGATAACTACAAAGTAAAGCGCTCCAAAAGGAGGAAAAAAGGAAGGCAAGGCACTACGAAATTGGCACAAAAATCTTGACCAAAAAACTTTAGCAAACGAAAATCACTCTTTCTCAGAGGAAAAAAGAAATCAATAAATAAGGCGAGGCAATACTTATCATCTTGGTTCAAGACTGGACGAAGGCTGGAGGTACGTGACAAGACGATATACTCTGGCACAGGACAAGAGGAGGGTGAGACATTTATACACATGAGGGAGGGTGACACAGGTGGGCACAATCAGGAGAGACATCAGACCAGTGAAACAGGAGGAAGGGCAAGTGATCTGAAATGAGAGGGAGAGTTAACCTTTCAAAATAAAACAGGAAATGACAAGACAACATGAAACCAGACGAAACCCAGACAAGACTTCACCCAGGTGTGACAGAACCCCCCCTCTAAGGCCGACTCCTGACGGCCCAGGGACCTCAGGGTGGAGTATAGAAGTCCCTGATGAGAGTGGGGTCGACAATGTGGCGGGATGGAACCCACTGTCTCTCTTCGGGTCCATATCCTTCCCAATCCACCAGGAACTGTCTGCCCCGGCCCCGATTGCGTACTGCCAACAAGTATTAACCTTGTATACTGGTCTGCCTTCAATCACTTCGGGCGGTGGAGGGGACCTGGTGGCTGGGACTATGGTGCTTTCTTTGGCTGGTTTGATCTGACTGACATGGAAGGTGGGATGGACGCGGAGGGATCAGGGAAGACGAAGGCGAACCGCTGCAGGTCCGACGAGTCTAGTGATTGGGAATGGGCCTACAAAACATGGTGCCAGTTTCTTTGATGGAACCTTGAGGCGTAGGTCCTTGGCTGATAGCCAGACTTTCTGACCAGGCTGGTAGGCAGGCGCAGGCAGTCTCTTGCGGTCTGCCGCTCGCTTCATCCGATCTCCTTGTCTGTGCAATACCTGGCGGGCGGCTGCCCAAATCTGGCGACATCGTTGGACCATGGCATGGGCGGAGGGGAACGACACTTCCAACTCATTCTCCGGAAAGAGAGGGGGCTGGTACCCTTAGGCACAATGAAAGGGAGAG